>NC_087209.1:73354017-73361228 GCF_015104395.2 Macrobrachium nipponense
CCTTCCTAAAAAGTGGCCCCCCTAGGCTAATATCTGGTGGGGGGGGGGGTCATTATCTTTATGATATTTACAGTCTTTTGTTTATGTTTTTACCGTCATCCCCCAACGGGTTTGTACTAAACACGCAGCAAAGGTGGATACATACCGTGTTAAAACCCCTGGAGGTCACTATCTGCGAAAGACCTTATACTCAATATACTTACTACTAAAATCAGCACCTCCTTATATCCTGTCTGCTAAGATACTGCAGAAACACTATTCTTTCGTTGCAAATTAGATAACATTCAAATGGCTTCTCCAAAGAAACTTCGATTATTCGACGTTGTAATTCCGTCTAATTGAAAAAAAATGGATAATTATATTGTAACTGTGCTTTCTGTTCAACCTGTGCCTAGGACTAACTCCTCTGTGCTCGCATGTCTTTACAACCTAAACGCTCCTCTATATCTTCTAAGCGTAGAAGATATAAGATATAGCGGCCATGGGAGCCTCCGCTGACTCAGAATAAAATCCTAAGTGGTGTCTTTGAAAGAGAAAGAAGGAAAAAGGGTGTGAATCATTACACAAACACACGCACACACACACACACGCACACACACTCACACACACACACACACACACCACACACACACATATATATATATATATATATATATATATATATCTATATATATATATATAATATATATATCAATACGTATATGTTGGAGTCCATTATTATTGACGCCACAATCAACGAGGAATATAAATCTAAACCCTTGATTAAACTCCTATCCTCTTTCCATGTGTTTTGCCAAAGAACCTTCTGCCAAGATTAACAAACGTAACCCCCCCCCCCCCCCCCCCTTTGCAGAAATAAGTCTCTTAGCCTCCTTTTTTATTCACTGTGAACTTGGAATCTAGAAATAAAACTATGTATACACACACACACACACACACACACACACACACACACATATATATATATATATGTGTGTGTGTGTGTGTGTGTGTATGTATATATATATGAATGTTTCTGTGTATTTGTGTATGAATGCCATAGCGCACGTAAGCATGAAAACAAGTATACGGACGAAAAGATATGATAACGAACGTATGAAGAAAGATTTTTAAATAAGAAGAGACGTAAACAAACTATACATCACTGAAAGATAATTATCATCACGTTTCTTTTTGGGTGGCCCTCTCATGGCACTTCGTTGGGAGAGAGGAACATGCGATCTAGGCACGAGAGAGAGAGAGAGAGAGACCTTACCTTACAGACCTTTACTCTTGTTCGGGTTGCCCCAGGTCCCTCAGTGTGAGGCACCTCTAATGTCTACCAGAGAGTTGCTAGTACATCTTCCGGTATATTTTGCATCTTCCAATCTGGATGGTCCTGGGATGCAGTTTAGATATTTGTCGAGCTTATTCTTAAAACACATCTACGCTCACTCCTGATATATTCCTCAGATGAGCTGGAAACGCATTGAATAGACGCTGCATTATCGATGCTGGTGCGTAGTGGATTAATGTCCTGTGTGCTTTCCTTATTTTTTCCTGGTATAGTTTTGGGCACTATTAATCTACCTCTGCTTGCTCTTTCTGATATTTTTAGTTCCATGATATTTTCTGCTATTCCTTCTATCTGTTTCCATGCCTGAATTATCATGTATGCGTTCTCTTCTCCTTTCTAGACCTATATAATTTTAAGAATTGGTAGTCTTTCCCAGTAGTCTAGGTCCTTAACTTCTTCTATTCTAGCTGTAAGGAACCTTTGTACACTCTCTTATTTGTGCAATATCCTTTTGATAGTGTGGGTACCATATCATATTGCAAATATTCAAGTGGACTACGAACATATGTTTTATAAAGCATAATCATGGTGGTTCAGCTTTTCTTGTTTTTTGAAGTGCCGTAACAACATTCCCATTTTGCTTTACATTTTGCCAACAGAGTTGCTATTTGATCATTGCATAATTTTCATTCCTATTCATCATCACACCAAGGTCTTTAACGCTTCCTATTTGTGATGGTCTCAATTATTAGGTCCTTATATGCATATAGCTTTCTTTCTCTGTCTCCATAATTTATTGATTCAAATTTATCAGAGTTAAATACCATCCTATTTACCTCTGCCCAATCATATACTTTGTTAATTGGTCTCTTTGTAGAGCGTTCCTATCTTCATCACAAGTAATTTCTCTACTTATTCTTGTGTCATCTGCGAAAACTACTCACTACCGAATCCTTAATCATTATTGTCTATGTCTTCAATCATAATAACAAACACGTATTGCAGCTAACACCGTACCTTGCGGCACACCGGATATTACCTTTGGCTTCATCCGATTTCTCGTCGTTTGCAATAACTATCTGTTTCTGTTGTGTAAAAATTCTTTTAACCATCTTCCTACTTTATCCACGATATTGTGGTTTTCTAATTTTCTTCGCCAATATATTATAGGTCTACTTTATCAAAAGCTTTTTGCAAAGTCTAAATAAAACACATCTGTTTTCATTTCCGCTTTTCATATTTTTGAATATGTTTTCACGGTGGACTAACAGTTGGGTTTGTGTACTTTTTCCGGGTACGTAAACCATGTTGTCCTTTATTAAACAAATTATTTTTTATTAAATGTTTCATAATATTTTTCTTCATTACCCTTTCATACACTTTCATAAATATGTGATGTTAGACTCACAGGCCTATAATTACTTGCCTCTAGTCTTGATCCACTTTTGAAAGTAGGGGTAATATATGCTAATTGTGCTCATCATTATATCTTGCCTGTATCTACACCTTTGTCCTTTTAATAATATTGCAAGTGGCTTTGCGATAGAATGAACTACTTTCTTAACAAAATAGCAGGAATTCCATCAGGCCCTGCAGCAGCTCCATTTTTTTTAATTTCATTAATAGCCTGCACAATATCAGCTTCATTAATATCTATGTCAGCTAAATATTCACTATTTTCATCCCTTACTTCTATATCATTATCTTCATTATCTATTCTAGGGGTGAATTCTCTCTTATATCGTTCTGCCAGTAAATGTTGCAAATTTCCTTTTTTTCATTCGTTAATCTCCCTTCAATTCTTCAGAGGCCCTATTTTCCTATTCTTCTTTTATTCATCTTTTCTTCGCATATGAGTAAAATAATAGTTTGGGGTTTTTTTTTTTTGCTTGATATTTAATAGGGTTTTTCTTCCAAGTCCCGTTTTTCATTTTTCTTTTGATTGTATAATCTTTTGTTCTGCATTTTCTATCTTACTTTTTAGTTCTATAAACTTTCCATGCATTTTTTCTTTTGCAAGACCTTTTTTTTTTTTTCCACTTTCTGATTTTCTGGAACAAGATCCTTCTGTCTCTTGGGGTATGCATGAATGATGTTTACTTTTTCTTCTTCGGTATATATTTTTCCACCTATTATCTCCAATATTTTATATAATACTCCGTATTTACCCTTATGTCATCACTTACGAAAATGTTATCCCAATCTTGTTTTTAATTCTTCATTAATTTTTCTGACCATTTTTATATTTTTACTGTAGAAGTTTTGTATTTTCCATATCCTTCCCACTTTTCATTTCTTGCTTATCTCTATTTTCACTTGCTTTGGAATGAACTGTTAAATTCTATGACATTATGGTCTGAAATACTCGCATTATAACTATTATTTCTTTAACATAATTCATCTCGTTCACAAATACTAGGTCTAAAGTATATTTTCCTTTCTTGTTGGCAGGTGATTTATTTGTTGAATGTTGTATTCTAGTAGCATATCTAATAGCTTTTCAAATTGCCTCTTATCTTCTGCACTACTATTACTCTCTTTTTTATATGTATAAGTACAACCACAATCTCCTATTCGTTCTTTCCATTCTACGAAAGGAAAGTTGAAGTCACCAGATAGGAGATAGTCCAGTCCTTGTGATTTCTACATATATCATCCAATTTTTCAATTATTAAGTCAAACTCTTTAGTATTAGGAGGTCTATATATTACTATGTTCATCAATTTTTCAGATTCAAATTCTACCGCTATTAGTTCACATTCTGAGTTACTACCTATTTTCTCATATATTTTTCTTGTTTTTTGTCTTTCCCATATATGCGGTTCCCCCATTGATTCCTATTTTTTTTTTTTCTATCTGATCTATAAGTTTGGAACCCTTTTATTTGATCATCATTCCCAGTCTCTTGGGAATACCACGGTTTCACTTATATTCATTATATCTATTTTCTTTTCATTTTTTGGGTTAGTTCTTCTAAGTACTCTATTTTTCTTTTTGAGTTACTCGTAACTAAACCCTGCGCATTCATCACTATGATGGTTTGCGTGTTTTCTCCTTCATTTAATACTGATAGTTAATAAGGATTTTCCATGCCCTCTCTTTCCTGTTCTGGTAATGTTGTTCTTTTTTCATTTCCAGAAATTCTGACATTAAAAAATCCAACTTTTCCATATATTTGATCTTCCTTCATCATAATTATTAATTTTGTTTTGTCTGAATCTGCAATTTTCTCCGTTTCTGCAATATACCTCTTGCATAATAAATACAGTTATTATCTCTTGAGTAGAATTTCGGAGCTGATGCTTTGAAATTTTTTGCTGACACCTCTGCATATCTCATTGGTGGTTTGCTTTTCTCTTTTACCTGATATTCTTGATTTCTCTCTTTATTTGTTTCTTCTTATTTTGGATTTTATTACTTGGTTGGTTATTTTTTTATTTGATTATGATTCATGGCTACAGGTGCATATATTTGCATTTTTTTTTTTGTCGAACTTACATCTTTTCCTTCTTTTAGGTTTTTACATATTTTTGGATGCAGATCTCTGCAATCATCCCCATATCCATCTAAGTATGCACATTTACCATATATTTCATAGTTTTGACATATCTTAGGATGTTTGTAGTAAACATCTTTCTCCAAATCTGCAATTCCCTCTTTTCAAAAAGGTTGCAGATTTGTCTTCTTGTCTATTTTTTCCTCTTTCCCGTCATTGTATAGATCTGGGTAGAGCCTCTTCGGGATTTGCTTTTCTGTTGTCATATCGTAATTTATTTCTTCGTAGGTATGCTGCTTTATTTGCCTCATATGTAGTATCAATGAGTATCTCTGCATCCATACTTTTATCTTTGTTCTTTGTTTCCTTATTTTTTTCTGTCATTTTCATTTTTGTTACTTTCTTCTTGCGTTTCCTCCTCTTCTTTTTCTCTTCTTCTTCCTCTTCCTCTTCTTCTTCATCCTCAACTATTTGTACATTCAATCTTGATTTAATAACATTGTCTATCCAATGATAGACATGTTGAACAAAAATTCTTGTATCTTTTCTCAAATCTTGTATTACCTCAGCACACAGTGATGGGTCGGAATGTTGCATGCAGCACATTTTCTGATTAGGTTTTGTGGATTGACTATGCTATACCAAACCTTACACAGTTTGCATGCTTTTGGCATTCTTTTTCCTAATGCATCAATTAGTATATTCACAAGATTCACCTTTATTCATTTTCTTTTGTCGGATTTTTGTTTGTTATGTATAATTTCTTTTCTTTATGAGTCCCTCTTTCCTTGACCACGGTTGGTTTTATTTTTGGAAAATTCTTCAATTATTTTCAAGATGTTTTCATAGATTTGTTCCAGTTTGAAGGATTATATCCTTCTAATATATCTATGAATGCTTTTGTATCTTTGTGGTTAGGGCTGTTGCTGATTTCATAGATGAGAAAATGCCAGTTCCCTTCTGCTACCATCAACGTATTGCGAATCTGCTAAGCACACGCCAAATTACGCCACCTTTTCCCGCAGTTGAACTTACTGCCATCTTGTTCTGATTTATAGTATTACACTTGATAAACTAACTTAGAAGACGCTTTATCCTACTATTTCACACTAATCTTATCACCGATAGTTCACGAACACTTCTAGATATTTCTCAAATTCTAGTCGTATGTTAAACTTGTGATATCTGTTGATTATTGTGACTTCACGCGGTACGTCTCACCAAGCAAGATGGCTACTACGAGAGAGGAGAGAGAGAGAGAGAGAGAGAGAGAAAGGAGCATGCGATCTAGACACGAAATTCGACGACCGAGCCTATACCCCAATGCGAATTTTTTGAATTAATTATAAATTGTGGGTAAAACTCTTCCATCATATATTCACGCACGCTGTCAGAAGGTAATAACGAGGCAACTGTCTGAGGTAATTAAGCCATTAAGGAATTTACCCATCCTGTCGTTTCAAATTGTCTTCTTGACTGATGTTGTGAAGATTTGACAGTGGACGAAAGAAATAAAAAAATAAAAAACTACAATAAAATGAACAATGAAAAACAGTATTATTATTAATTCATACACACACACACACAACACACACACACACACACACAACACACACACACACACACACAATATATATATATATATATATATATATATATACATATATATTTATATATATATGCATTATATATATATATATATATGATTATAATTCATACACACACACACACACACACACACACACACACACCACACACACACACACACATATATATAATATATATATATATATATAATATGTCTATATTTATATAATATTAGATATATATATATATATATATTATATATATATATATATATAATATATTATAGATATATATATATAGTATATATAAGAATTAATAATCATAGCGTTTCATTGTCAGTAGTTTTTTAATTTTTTATTTCTTTCGCCACGTCAAATCTTCACAACATCAGTCAAGAAGACAATTCTTGATGTCGACACAGTCCAGGTTACCATTAAATACACCAAAGCTTAACCCATATCCAAAAGCCGCTGTCGTTAGCACTATCCACTGGTTTGTCTGATAAATTAATCATGAGTCCACGTTGGCATGCTTAGTCCAGTAGTCGCTTTCAGCAATAAGAGTCTTCAGCTTGACTTGAAGCTTCCTTTCAAGACGGTTGCAGTACTTTCTAAATATATATATATATATATATATATATATATAGATATATATATATTATATATATATATATATATATATATATATATATATATATATATATATATAGTAAATATAGATAAATATATAGATAAATATATGGTATTTATAATATATATATATATATATATATATATATATATATATATATATATATATATATATATATATATATATAGCACAAAGGAACACATACTTCAGAATATCCTTAAA
>NC_087209.1:73361728-73376728 GCF_015104395.2 Macrobrachium nipponense
CTGCCAACAAAGAATCAGAGGAATTTATTCTTTTGTTAGAAATTAATTTCTCTATATAATGTGGTTCGGATCCACAATAAGCTGTAGTCCCGTTGCTAGGTAACCAACTGTCTAGCCAAGTGAAAATATCTAATCCTTCGGGCCAGCCTTAAGGGGGCTGTTAATCAGCTCAGTGATCTCGTTAAACTAAACATACTTTATAACTTAGTGTCATTTGTGTATCTGCTTACCTTGTCTAGCTATTTTATGTTACTTTTCATGTAAGCTCTTAGTAAGGAGAAACTTAATAATAATAATAATAATAATAATAATAATAATATAACAATAATAATAATAATAATAATAATAATAATAATAATAATAATAATAATAATAATAATAATAATATAGGCTCCATTCGTTCAGTGATTATCACCCTCGACTCACCACGGAAAACCCCGAAATCGATCCTTTGCGGGTAAAAACGAATTAAATACCTCTAGTGACCTAGGCAGTGAAGCACGTACCTGGTAGTTACTCAACTACAGTGATTGTAAACAGATGAGTGGGAACACTTTAGCAGGAAAACTATGGAGCTTCGTGAAGGTTTAAAGGACACTGAGGTCACTCCTTCCAAAGATGTAAAGCATAAAATGGAAAATAACGATGAAAATATCTTTTCCCGTCTCTCTCATCCCTCCCGTATATTCGCCTCCTTTGTTTCGTGATCCCTTTGTGTTCCCCTTTCTTAGAACACCTTTGCCATGACACGGGGATTAACACCCGCGATTTATCTGGAACAATGACCCGGAGAATTTAACCCAGTTCCCTGTACTGTCCTCATCAGGTCAGCCAATAACGACTTCTTTCCCGCAATGTTATTAACTTTGAAATGACTTAATTGGTCGTTAATTACAGAGAGAGAGAGAGAGAGAGAGAGAGAGAGAGAGTCTCTCGTGTATAGAATCCAGATCGAGATTCTGGAAAGAAAAATGAAAAACGAGAAGATGAAAGAGGACGTTTTCTATGAGTATTTTCTTTGGTGTCATTTACCTCTTTTCTCTACTTTATATCTATATATTCTTTCTTTCTGCGGAGTCTAATAATATTTATAACAACAATGACAATAATGGTAGTATTATGACTGCAATGAAGGCAGAAATCATGCAACATTTACGCAAATATACTCTCTCGTTTGAATATTTATTCAGGAATAAAACATGATACATCCACGAAAACGATTGCCATTAGTTTATTAACATGCTAATGGATATTTTAATATTATTGTCGTCAGAGCAATCATACTTAAAGAATCCACTCATTTACTTATTCAATCGTGAATGGGCTACTCATAGCCTGGAGGAAAGAAAACCTCATATAAAGTCTTTATGTGCATTGCAAGATATCAAGAGCCATCCAATGGCTGACATCGAGGTGTATCGTGCAAAACAATATTGGGCTTTCGCGAAAGTGTAGTAGGTCACAATGAGGCCCAAGAACCACAGAGCAAGATTTAGAAAAAATACATTGGATATAGGACATGGCTACTTGTGAAAAGATTAGGAATTATAAGCTCACTTTTGCTATAAGTCAAAGGCTGCTACGTTGTATAGTTTGAATAAACTATCTATTCAAAATACTTGGAGTGCTTTTTGAACGCACAAATCAGTCAGTCCAAAAACACATTTCGATACATGGATCAGAGCGATCGAATTCTGTTGAGTTGAGTTGAACATAGAACTTATGCCAAAGGCCAAGGACTGGGACCCATGAGGTCATTAAGCGCTGAAGGAAATTGACAGTAAACGGTCTGAAAGGTGTAACAGGAGGAAAACCTCAAAGCAGTTGCACTATGAATCAAATGTTAGGAGAGGGTGGAAAGTAAGATGAAGAAAGAGAATATGAAAGGAGGCACAGTAAAAGGAACGAAAGTGGTTGCAGCTAGGGGCCGAAGGCACGCTGCGAAGAACCTTGCGTAATGGCTACGGTGCACCGCATGAGGTCCACTGCATATCCCTTTGACAGAAGATAGTGAAGCCATCCAACAAATCATGACTGAAGTGACAACCAAAGCAGTCATGATTCGCTCTCTCTCTCTCTCTCTCTCTCTCTCTCTCTCTCTCTCTCTCTCTCTCTCTGTGCGAATGTGAAGATCTTGACTACCAAGTCTCAGACTTCTGAAGGCATAGTGATCGACTTTCCAAACAACTGTCCTCCCAAGAAAAATGATTTTGCCATTTTTAATAATTGTGTAATGATAAGATAAGTGGTGAAACCGTCCTTACTGATAAACTTCACATATTATTAATCAAATTGACAGGGAAAGTCAAATGTCCTAAACTGCTACTTAAATCAGCTGAAAAGAGAAGCACTGAGCGCTTTCCAAACGAACAATATTCACATAAATTATTAGAACTTGAATCTTTCCCTTCCATTTCGTTCCCATCTGCCGTTCCTGCTACGAGCAAGACGCCCAAATAACTGGATTAAAAGAATCCAGATGAATCCGAGGAAACACTTCCATATCTAGGTGATAGAAGGAAAAGAGATATTTGAAATATTTGCCGGGAGGGGCAGCGGGTTGCAATGAAACCAACCCGGGAAGTTATTTTAACATAATGTTAAAATAGCTGAAATTCTGATTTTCGAACATAATATTAAAATATGAAAGTCTGAATTTCGAACATAATGTTAAAATAGCTGAAAGTCTGATTTTCGAACATAATGTTGAAATAGCTGAATTTTGTATTTTCGAACATAATGTTAACATAGCTGAAATTCCGATTTCGAACATAATGTTGAATAGCTGAAGTCTGAATTTCGAACAAAATGTTAAAATAGCTGAAATTCTGAATTTCGAACAAAATGTTAAAATAGCTGAAATCCTGAACTTTCGAAACATAATGTTAAAATAGCTGAAATTCTGATTTTCGAACAATGTTAAAACTGAAGTTCCGGTTTTCGAACATAATGTTAAAATAGCTGAAATTCCGATTTTCGAACATAATGTTAAAATAGCTGGAATTCTGAATTTCGAACATAATGTTAAAATAGCTGAAATTCTGAATTTTCGAACATAATTTGAAATAGCTGAAATCCTGAATTTTCGAACATAGTTAAAATAGCTGAAATTCTGATTTTGGAACATAATGTTAAAATAGCTGAATTTTTTATTTTCGAACATAATGTTAAAATAGCTAAAATTCTGATTTCCGAACATAATGTTAAAATAGCTGAAATTCTGAATTTTCGAACATAATGTTAAAATAGCTGAAATTCTGATTTTCGAACAATGTTAAAACCGAAATTCCGATTTTCAAACATAATGTTAATATAGCTGAATTTCTGATTTTCGAACATTGTTAAGAAGTCTTCTTCTTCTTTTATATATATATATATATATATATATATATATGTATATATATATATATATACATATATTTTTTATTATTTGTTATATGTTATATGGGGGTATTCTTGATCTATACAGCATTGAGTTTCTATCTCTCTTAGGAACTTATATTTCTATTACTTCTCTGTTCTTTTGGACTTCTGTTGTTGGTTCTCTCAGGATTTCTCAGGAGGCTTGTTACATAGAGAAAATGTGTGAGTTCGGTTTACTTTAGGATTCTGGGCAAGTTAATCACCACGTTTCTTTTTCTTAATTATTATTATAACACACACAATTTCACTTTCCTATCACACACAAGTCTAAATGACACAAGATAAACGGAGTATAAACCGACACAAGTTATGCGTCCAGGAGTGAGTAGTTAACTGAACTTTTCTTTTGTCACAACTGAACTCTGGACACAGTTATGATTTCTGGCTCCACCCTTTCTTCTTCCGGATTCCTCTCAAGACCACCTTAATTCTTCATAATTGGGTAATTTTTAATGGCTACCACTTCCGGCGACGATATCTAACAAATCAAGGCGTGCTGTGGGCAGTCTGTTCCACCCACTTGTTATTCGTTGCTCTCGGTCAAAGTTTACGTCTAACAATTTGCATCATCGATTTTTGTTATGTCTCACTCAGTCCCTTTCTGCGTTTTAAGAGTGTCGTAACGCAAACATCCTGGTTTGTGTTTCTCTTCTACTTCTCTTTCGCCTTCATCTACCAAAATCTCTACTAATAGAGTTTTCTAGCTAATATATTCCCTACATAATTAATTTTTCAGACTTCTGCTTAACAACATAATGTGAAAACAGCTGAAATTCTGGATTTTCAACATGTTAAAATACTTTAAATTCCTATTTTCGAACATAATGTTATAATAGCCTGAATTCCGAACATAATGTTGAAATAGCTGAAATTCTGAATTTTCGAACATTATGTAAAAATGAATGAAATTCTGATTTTCGAGCATGATGTTGAAATAGCAGAAAGTCTGATTTTCGAACATAATGTTAAAATAGCTGAAAGTCTGAATATCAAACGTAATGTTAAAATAGCTGAAATTCTGATTTTCGAACATAATGTTAAAATAGCTGAAAGTCTGATTTTCGAACATAATGTTAAAATAGCTGAAAGTCTGATTTTCGAACATAATGTTAAAATAGCTGAAATTCTGATTTTCGAACATAATGTTAAAATAGCTGAAATTCCCATTTTCGAACAATGTTAAAATAGCTGAAAGTCTGATTTTCGAACAAAATGTTAAAATAGCTGAAAGTCTGAATTTTGAACATATTGTTAAAAAAGCTGAAAATCTGAATTTCGAACATAATGTTAAAATAGCTGAAATTCTGATTTTCGAACATAATGTTAAAATAGCTGAAATTCTGAACTGTCGAAAATAATGTTAAAATAGCTGAAAGAAGGTCTGATTTCGAACATAATGTTAAAATAGCTTAAAGTCTTGAATATCAAACGTAATGTAAAATAGCTGAAATTCTGAATTTCGAACATAATGTTAAAATAGCTGAAAGTCTGATTTTCGAACATAATGTTAAAATAGCTGAAAGTCTGAATTTCGAACATAATGTTAAAAAAGCTGAAATTCTGAATTTCGAACATAATGTTAAAATAGCTGAAAGTCTGAATTTCGAACATATTTGTTAAATAGCTGAAAGTCTGAATATCAACGTAATGTTAAAATAGCTGAAATTCTGAATTTTCGAACATAATGTTAATAAATAGCTGAAATTCTGATTTTCGAACATAATGTTAAAATAGCTGAAATTCTGATTTTCGAACATAATGTTAAAATAGCTGAAATTCTGAATTTCGAACATAATGTTAAAATAGCTGAAAGTCTGATTTTCGAACATAATGTTAAAATAGCTGAAATTCTGAATTTCAGATTGAGTACCTTTAATGAAAGAAGGGATAAACAGCAGTAAAATGAACAGTTTATCTCTTGTACTGATACATTTAGTTCTGCATCATCATGAAATAGTAGTAGTAGTAATAGCAATACTAGCATACTGAGGAAAATCAGCAGTAAAGGTATTAGTAGCAACTGTCCTATTAGTAGCGGTATTAGAAGTAGTACTATACTCTGTTTTTTTTTCATCTGTCCATCCTCCAGTGGTGTTTTTGTATGGTAACACTGCGTCCCGGGCTTGAAATAGTTACGCTGTGTAAGTTTTAGGTAAATAAAGATATCTGGTTGTACATTTGCAACTGAAAGTGTTTTAATAATTTACTGTATGCGAATTACACCGTTATATTCGAAATAGAATATTGTTATTATTGTCGAATGTAAGCTGCCTTTTCGGGGTGGCGAATGGAACAGCCAGACGCAAATTCCATCAACAGATGCTAAACCAAGTTACGTCATATCGTATCTGGCTGAAACGCACTTTATAAAAATTAACAGTACATACTGATATAACTTACGTATAATGAAGTAATACGTTGACATCTTGCCGTAGTGAACAGCGAGAGAAGCAATTTTCCCGCCACTGCGTCTGGCTGTTCCATTCGCCACCCCGAAAAGGGAGCTTACATTCAACAATAATCACAATAACCTTTCGAATATTAATGGTGTAATGTTCGCATACAGTAAATTATTAAACACTTTTCAGTTGCAAATGTACACCCAAATATCCTTTTATTTACCTAAAACTTACACGTAGCGTAACTATTTAAAGCCCGGGACGCAGTGTTACCATACAAAACCCCACAGCCGGATGGACAGATGAAAAAAAACAGAGTATAGTGGCTGTTATCTACATCGTATGACTACTCAACTTTTTTTTTAATTACCTCCACAGCTAGCAAGAGGAACTTTTGTGTATTTTCACCTAATGAATTTTGTTTATTGCACATTCACTCTCCAAAGTTCTCCAAAATGTGTCTTTGATCTCTGATCTCCAAAGTTCTCCCCACCATTCTCTTCCCCAGCACACATCCGAGTAGTGGAGATAATCTCCATCAACGATTTATGTCCCCCAAAAAAGCAACCTAAAAAGTAGCTTCGTCTCGATTTTCAGCTTTGTTCTTACCTCTTTGTTTTGTTCTTACCTCTTTGTTTTGTTCTTACCTCTTTGTAAGTATCGAGATGCGAGATAATTTGACCATTTATGAGGAAATAGTCATTATCCCTTTCTGACGCATGACCCCTGAAATGAATGAATTGAAAATTCATTGATGAAATAGTTAAAGGTCCGTAATGCTTACAAGGGAGACATGTCGAAAACATGAAGGCTAATTATTCCTTTCACCAGAAATTCCGATTAGAGAAAAGAGCTATATAATAAATTTGGGAGGAAATGTGAAAGTAACTGATGGACACATTGTAACTTTTCTCTCTCTCTCTCTCTCTCTCTCGAGGGCTAAAGGTTTGTTTACTAGGAATTCAGAATAGAGAAAAGAGCTGCATCAAATTTTGGGAGGAAATAGGATTGTAACTGATGGGCATATTGTAACTCTGTCTGTCTGTCTGTCTGTCTGTCTGTCTGTCTCTCTCTCTCTCTCTCTCCTCTCTCTCTCTCTCTCGTCTCTAGTTTTCCAGGCCTCATCGTGATCCATAACCGCTCACACTTGAAAGATAACTTTCACTGACGATCTATTCTTCTTTCGTGTAATTCCTTTCAAAAGTAAGTTCGTCATCTGCCTCTGGTCCAGACGTCGAACACAAGAGAGCTTTCACCCCTTTGCCTTCGCTCATATTCTAATTAAGGTTCAATTAAACTATTGTGAAGATAAAGGCGTTTCAGGGACGGTTTGATGGCCATTACTCTCAAAGGGAAGGGAAGGAAATGACTGAATTATACAGGTCGCTCTTCCAGATCATCTTGTCAAAGGCGTTCACAGGAGGGAGCCGAGAAAACGATACTAACAGATCAATCATACCAAAGAATTTCGGAAAGATAATGAGTACACGCCACGAGGGTTCATACGCTCAAGTCAGTCTCAAGCCAGGATAAAAGACGAAGACTGAGTAAAGGATTGGAATATCCCTGACACTGTAAACCGACTGAGACTGGAAACTGAAAACAAACCTTGTCGGTTCGGTGCAAGCCGGAATGGACCTCATTATTGCGTCCAGAAGTCAAGCAGAGGTGAGGATAGAATTCCAAAGATTGAAAACAGACGACTCAAACAAAGTACTAGAATCTGAATAAACATAAAACTTGATCCAGGTTGCGAAGCTTCGTCTAAAGGGGCAGCTACTTCCAGGTTACCCTAGTGCAAGGTGTGTGACCTTTCAGTCTCCCTGTTTGTTTGTTTGTTTGTATGATGTTTTTACGTTGCATGGTGGCCAGTGGTTACTAAGCAACGTGACCAACGGCTTTACGCGAATTCCGAACACGCCGAGAGTGAACTTCTATCACCAGAAATACACATCTCTCACACCTCAACGGAATGTCCGAGAATCGAACTCGCGGCCACCGAGGTGGCACGCCAACACCATACCGACCACGCCTCTGAGGCGCTTTTCAGTCTCCCTGACTTGGTTTAGCCCCACTGCCTTGTGAGAGTCTGAAAGACTTTAGTCCCCAAGGAGAAAGACCTCCCTTCGAAATCAAATGTATAGCTAATGACGCGCTACGCAGGCAGAAGAATATTCCAAATCATCTCGGTCAGAAGGTACAGTGTCCCAACTCTTACTCGCCCCGATGTAATTCGACCTGGCAAAGATGTTCCCTTCACTGTCTGCTTATACAAACTATCTTTGTCCATAGATCTTTCCTAGGCACGCTTTTGTTTGTTTTTTGTTTGTTTGTTTGTATGGTGTTTTTATGTTGCATGGAACCAGTGGTTATTCAGCAACGGGACCAACGGACTTTATGTGACTCCCGAACCACGTCGAGAGTGAACTTTTATCACCAGAAATACACATCTCTCACCCCTGAGTGGAATGCCCGAGAATCGAACTGTAAAAGGACAAATTTTGAGGGGCGTGGGTTTGTTTGGAAGGGGAGGGGACTACTTTGAAGGGCTGCTCTAGGGAGGCAAGAGCCCGCGCTGGCATAAGGCCAGCTAAATGTAAAACAACAGAGGGACTACATTAAACCATAACAATTTTGACGCGAACAAGTTCTCAGCACACCTGGGACATGTGCTCGTTAGAGATACTCGTCCCGTTTAATTTAACAGTCAGTTACTGTGGCGCCCTCTCTCACTGTTTTAATACTTCCCTCGTAAAAGAAGGAAAATTCCAGCAAAACTGGTTAATATAATTCAGTGGAATCCCTTTGCTGTTACCAACTCTTGTTAGCCTTTCCTATTTCTTCCACCGTCTGTACCCGGAAATTTAATCTTCTCTTTCTTTCACTTAACTATTTAACATCTCTATCTTCCTCAGTTCAACTCTTGCACAATCCCTGTCTCTGTTTCTTTCATCGCCCAGACATATCTCCCAAGTCTTACTGAATTAACATGCGGAAGACTTTGATCGCTAAAGTGATTAGTCTTGATGCATCTGAATGGGAGACAGCGAATTACGTGCTTCCATTTTCAGCAAAACAAAATTTTCTCTGGGGTCTTAATAACTGACCTTCCTGTCTTCAGAGAGAGAGAGAGAGAGAGAGAGAGAGAGAGAGAGAGAGAGAGAGAGATTCTTTTGACAATACATATGCGAATGCTTTCTCTAACATGCTGCGATAGTAAAGGAATTCTTTGCATATATTTATTAAACTATCGGCAGAATGTAGAAAGATTCAACATAGCATATGCACATAAGCCCACACACACATATATATATACTATATATATACATATATATATATATATATATATATATATATATTTATATATATATATATATATATATGTGTGTGTGTGTGTGTGTGTGTGTGTATTTATATATATATATATATATATATATATATATATATATATATATATATATATATATATATATATATATATACACAAAGAACGTTCCTAATGCGTCTAGCTGACGGTGCGAGTGTTATAACACCCAGCTCGGCCAGGTCCCCTTCTCCTCTCTCTCTCTCTCTCTCTCTCTCTCTCTTTCTCTCTCTTTTGTGAGAGGAATCATGACCGAATGTGTGATGTTTGTAGTTCGTATGGGTATTTGGGGCGTTATTAATTTTCGACAATTAGGCAGCGTTGATATAACAGTTAAAAAAAAAATGAAGTTACTATTAAAAAAAACGATTAGCTTTGATTACGAAACCAGAAAAAGAATTAATAGCTATTCTTAGAACTTCGCTACTCTAGATTTAAAATCTATTTTATTGTCAAGGTAAGAAAAAAAAATTAACTCACATTTACAGATAAACAGATACAGATAAAAATATACAGAAATCAACACAATTTGAATAGAGAACGCTTGTCTTGAGAGAGAGAGAGAGAGAGTCACTTCTTGAAGCTTTGTTTGGAACGGAATAGGAACAGTGCTTGAGGACACTAAACCTGTCCCATTAAGACTGCATTATAGACAGTTCTGCGCAGTTGACTGCTTGATAAGCATTATAATTGCTTTACAGTGTCACTGCGAGGTTTTCCTGCAGTTACACTTTCAAACCTTTTTTTAATCTTAGTTTCCCCTTAAAACGCTGAATGAACTCATAAGTACCAACGCTTGGCCTTTGACCTAAATTCTATATTCAATTCCATTCCATTTAACGTTAAAGCTTGTGTCTGCACTTGGCGTTCTTTGCTCTTCTGCATAAGAGACCGACAGCCTGTGTCTCCCTTTCAGGCATTATTCCCTCCGTCTGTGATTCAGGTAAACAGAGGTGAGATGGGTCGTCATTTGCATATCGTGACGTGAACTCGACAAGGGAGGCAGAGTATCCTTCCTTCGTCTGTAAACGAATCAAATCGATAAGGAAGCGTGTGACCGAAAATAGAAGAGCGATCGAAAATAATGGTTTCATAGTGCCAGGTGGTTGTTCAAATTTGCTGCCTTGTGTTCAAGGTTCTACGTTGGATCCTTAGCTTCACAGGCTTAAACTACTCACACTATATGCATATTTATGTATGTATGTATTGTATGTATGTAGTATGTAGTATATATATATATATATATATATATATATATATATATATATATATATATATATACATGTGCATATATTGTGAGTAGTTTAAGCCTGTTGACTACGAATCCAACGTAAAACCTTGAAAACGAGGCAGCAAATTTGAACAACCACATAACTGTAAGATGGATAACGTAACCTTAAATAAAATCAACACTACCGAGGCTAGAGGGCTGCAATTTGGTATGATTGATGATTGGAGAGTAGATGATCAACATTTGTAACCTTCTAACCTTGGTAGTTCTTTAGACCTGAGGGCGGACAGAAAAAGTGCGGACGGACAGACAAAGCCATCTCAATACTTTTCTTTTACACGAAACTAAAAATCTGAAATATAGATTCTCGCTGAAAAGATGAGAAACTATAAAACTAGTTTCCCTTCTGAGGAAAGAACGTTGACTAACGTTAACGAAGGAAGGAAATGGAATCGAAAAACAGCTTTAAAGATCAACCGTTGATCTCCAACAGACTCCGAGACGCTGATTGTGATTGACACTTCCCAACAAAGCCTTTGAATTGTAGGGCACTATTTTTATTTTCTCTGATTCTGGAAGGGGGAAGGTGATATTTCTTGGGACTCTAAGGAGACGAGTAATTCAAAGACATGCAATTGCTCTCTCTCTCTCTCATTAATAGAGATATAGCCTTTTCACTATACAAATCTGTTATAGTTTTTCTTATATTTTTTGTACACTGAAACACCTCTCTCTCTCTCTCTCTCTCTCTCTCTCTCTCTCTCTCTCTCTCTCTCTCTCTCTCTTTAATAGTTATAGCCTTTTCACTATACAAATCAGTTATAGTTTTTCTTATATTTTTTTGTAGCACTGAAATGGTTCTCTCTCTCTCTTTCTTTCTCTCTCTCTCTTGAATTAATAGAAAAATAGTTCTTTACACTACATTTAATTATTACAGTTTCACTTGCCTGCGCTACACACACACACACACACACACATATATACATATATACATATATATATATATATATATATATATATATATATATATATATATATATATATATAAATATATATATTGCACTAAAATCCTGTATTTTTTTATACTGAAATGGTTCTCTCTCTCTCTCTCTCTCTCTCTCTCTCTCTCTCTCTTCTCCATCCTCTCTCTCTCTTCTCTCTCTCTCTCGGAAGGGAAGTAAACAAAACTTAAATGACAGAAAAAAATAAGGAAAACAAAGAACAAGATAAAAGTATGGATGCAAAGATACTCATTGATACTACATATGAGGCAATAAAGCTGCATACTTACGAAGAAATAAATTACGATATGACAACACAAAAGAAAATACCCGAAGAGGCTCTACCCAGATCTACACAATGATGGGAAAGAGGAAAAAATAGACAAAAAAAATAAAGTCTGCAACCTTTTGGAAAGAGGGAATTGCAGATTTGGTATGTCGCAACTATGAAATATATGGTAAATATGCATACCTAAACGGCTATGAGGACTGATTGCAGAGATCTACATCCAAAATTTGCAAAAACCTAAAAGAAGGAAAAGGATGTAAGTTCGACAAAAAATGTAAATATATGTCACCCTGTAGCCATGAATCATAATCAAATAATAATAAATCAAGTAATAAATCCAGAATAAGAAAGAAACAAATAAAGAGAGGAATAAAGAATATCAGGTAAAAGAAAAAACCAAGCCATCAACGCGATATGCAGTGATGTCAGCAAAAAATTTCCAAGCCTCAGCTCCAAGATACAACTCAAGAGATAAGAACTGTATTTATGATGCAAGAGGATATTGCAGATACGGAGAAAATTGCAGATTCAGACACAAATGAATAATTAGATGAAGGAAGATCAAATATTATGGAAAAGTTGGATTTTTTTATGTCAGAATTTCTGGAAATGAAAAAAGAACAACATACCAGAACAGGAAAGAGACATGGGAAAATCCTTATTATTACCCATATTAAAGGAAGGAGAAAACACGCAAACCAACATAGTGATGAATGCACAGGGTTTAGTTAAGAGTAACTCAAAAAGAAAAATAGAGTACTTAGAAAACGAACTAACCCAAATTTTTTGAAAAGAAAATAGATATAATGAATATAAGTGAAACCATGGTATTCCCAAGAGACTGGAATGATGATCAAATAAAAGGGTTCCAAACTTATAGATCAGATAGAAAAAATAGGAATCAAGGGAGACCGCAATATAATGGGAGAGATAAAAAACGAGGAAAAATATATGAGAAAATATAGTAACTCAGAATGTGAACTAATAGCGGTAGAATTTGAATCTGAAAAATTAATGAACATAGTAATATATAGACCCCCTAATACTAAAGAGTTTGACTTAATAATAGAAAAATTGGATGATATATGTAGAAATCACAAGGGGACTGGACTATTCTCCTATCTGGAGATTTCAACTTTCCTTTCGTAGACTGGAAACAACGAAGAGGAGATTGTGGTTGTACTTATACATATAAAAATGAGAGTAATAGTAGTGCAGAAGATAAGAGGCAATTCGAAAAGCTATTAGATATGCTACTAGAATACAACATTCAACAATAAATCACCTGCCAACAAGAAAGGAAAATACTTTAGACCTAGTATTTGTGAACGAGATGAATTATGTTAAAGAAATAATAGTTTATAATGCAAGTATTTCAGACCATAATGTCATAGAATTAACAGTCCATTCCAAAGCAAGTGAAAACAGAGATAAGCAAGAAATGAAAAAGTGGGAAGGATATGGAAAATACAACTTCTACAGTAAAAAATTATAAAAGGTCAGAATAAATGAAGAATTAACAAAGATTGGGATAACATTTTCGTAAGTGATGACATAAGGGTAAATACGGAGATATATATGAAATATTAGAGAAAATAGTGGATAAATATATACCGAAGAAGAAAAGTAAACAACAGTCATGCATACCAAGAGACAGAAGGATCTTGTTCCAGAAAATCAAAAAGTGGAAAAAAGGTCTTGCAAAAGAAAAAAATGCATGGAAAGTTATAGGACTAAAAAGTAAGATAGAAAATACAAAACAAAACGATTATACAATCAAAAGAAAATGAAAAAGGACTTGGAAGAAAAAACACTGGTAAACATCAAGCAAAACTCCAAACTATTATACTCATACGCCCCCCAAAAAAAGATGAATAAAAGAAGAAGTAGAAAATAGGCCCGGCTAAGAATTGAAGGGAGATTAACGTAATGAAAAAAAGGAGTTTGCAACATATTGGCAGAAAGATATATGAGAGAATTCACCCCTAGAATAGATAATGAAGATAATAATATATAGTAAGGGACGAAAATATGAATATTAGCTGACATAGATATTAATGAAGCTGATATTGTGCAGGCTATTAATGAAATTAAAAATGGAGCTGCAGCAGGGCCTGATGGTGTTCCTGCTATTTTGTTAAAGAAAGTAGTTCATTCTATCGCAAAGCCACTTGCAATATTATTAAGACAAAGTGTAGATACAGGCATGATTTTATGATGAGCACAAATTAGAATATATTACCCCTACATTCAAAAGTGGATCAAGACTAGAGGCAAGTAATTATAGGCCTGTGAGTCTAACATCACATATTATGAAAGTGTATGAAGGGTAATGAAGAAAAATATTATGAAACATTTACTAAAAAATAATCTGTTTAATATAGGACAACATGGTTTCGTACCCGGAAAAAGTACACAAACCCAACAGTTAGTCCACCGTGAGAACATATACAAAATATGAAAATCGTAAATGAAACAGATGTGGTTTATCTAGACTTTGCAAAAGCTAAAAACAAGGTAGACCATAATATATTAGTGAAGAAAATTAGAAAACATAATATAGTGGATAAAGTAGGAAGATGGTTTATAGATTTTTTACACAACAGAAAACAGATAGTTATTGCAAACGATGAGAAATCAGATGAAGCTAAGGTAATTTCCGGTGTGCCACAAGGTACGGTGTTAGCTGCATAACTGTTTGTTATTATGATTGCAGACATAGACATAGATGTTTTTAAGGACTCGGTAGTGAGTAGTTTCGCCGATGACACAAGAATATAAGTAGAGAAATTACTTGTGATGAAGATAGGAATGCGCTACAAAGAGACCTTAACAAAGTATATGATTGGGCAGAGGTAAATAGGATGGTATTTAACTCTGATAAATTTGAATCAATAAACTATGGAGACAGAGAAGGAAAGCTATATGCATATAGGGGACCTAATAATGAGACAATCACAAATAAGGAAGCAGTTAAAGACCTTGGTGTGATGATGAATAGGAACATGTTATGCAATGATCAAATAGCAATTCTATTGGCAAAATGTAAAGCAAAATGGGAATGTTGTTACAGCACTTCAAAACAAGAAAAGCTGAACACATGATTATGCTTTATAAACATGTTTGTAGTCCACTTGAATATTGCAATATGATATGGTACCCACACTATCAAAAGGATATTGCACAAATAGAGAGTGTACAAAGGTCCTTTACAGCTAGAATAGAAAAAGTTAAGGACCTTGACTACTGGGAAAGACTACAATCCTTAAAATTATATAGTCTAGAAAGGAGAA
>NC_087209.1:73381728-73454228 GCF_015104395.2 Macrobrachium nipponense
CCTCCCAGCAACACGGAAGTGCCCCTTCACCTGTAGGCCATTCTGAGGAGACAGGATTACCTGCCTATTTCAACTCCTCGACGTTCTTAAAGGCGAGAATTTCGGTCCTAATATATAGTTTCAAGATATAACCTAATCCGGGACCAACCACCCCCTGGGGAACTTACTGTCACTCCAACCAGGGTCATTTCCACCGCAAGTGCCAGCCAACCGCCCATGCGAGTGACTGCCCACTCCCCCTGGACAACCCCCCATCCACCCAAATGATCAGCGCATTCATCTCCCATCTTCGTGAGTAGCCATGGATAACATTAAACATAATCTCTTGGAATATTTTTGGCCTCAAGCGGAACATTCCTCTCCTAAACATGCTCTGCAAAAATTTCAACGGCATCATTGCATTGCAAGAAATGCTCCTCTGGCCTCATGACCTTGCCATCTGCGATTCAATTCATGAAGACTTCAGAACCTTCTCGACTTCATCGATGCAAGTTCCAGATCAAATCATAGCCGGTCGTCCGAAAGGGGGACTTTCTTTCCTGTGGCACAAATCGTTAGACAATATGATAAAGGTGATGACCTACAGAGAGTGACAGATTGCTTGGGCTTCAAGTGACAGTAGGGAACTCTAAAATCCTCCTAATTAATGTTTATATGCCATGGGAAAATGACAATAATTTTGATCATTACTGCATGATCCTAGGGAAGTTACACAGTATTATTCAAGATTCTCCTGCTGATCATATTTGTATAATAGGGGACCTTAATTCTCACCCCACAAAACAATTTTATAACGAACTTACTCGCTTCTGTCAAAATCATGCTCTCCAAAATTAGCGATGTAATGCTCCTCCCTCCCTCCTCCTACTCATATGTACATAATAGAGCGGACGCAATTACAACCTCCTGGCTGGACCACTGCATCACATCTCCACAACTTCATGATTCTATTATGACCTGCAATATTCGCTACGATCTTGCAATGGGCTACGATCACATCCCATTACAGGTGTCATTCAGTACCCCATCCCTCCCTACCGTGAACCCACTAACTGACCGCCCTCCAGCGTTAACTGGGAGTTTAAAAACCAACAGAAAACCAGGTACTTAGGGCGACCACGGAAACCAGGTTGCGGTCAATAATTCAACCGGCTGTCGCCTTACTGTGTACCAACACAAAATGCAGAAATGACCACCACAAGAGGGATCTGAATGAATTCTATTCGAACATAATCTCCGCTATGCTTGCTTCGGGCAGGACTGCCTACAGATTTCGTCAAGGTAATTCTCGTAATATACCTGGTTGGAATGACTTGGTTAAGGATCTGTATACATACTCACGAGAAATGTTTTTACTGTGGAGGCAAAATGGCAGCCCGAGGAAGGACACACTGCATTACTAATGAGGCAGGCGAGAGCGCAATTCAAACTTGCTCTTAAGCACTGCAGGTTTAAATGAAAAACAAACTAAGAGCCGATCCAATGTCTAGAAACGTAGAATCTGGTGATTACCCTCGTCTTTGGAAAGAGATATCCAGTCCTTAAATCCCAAAACTAAAAAGCTATCACAGAGAGTAGGGGAAGCAGTCGCAGACGAGGCTATCGCAAGGATGTGGGGTGTGATCACTTCAACAATATCCTGAATTGCATAAATGATCAGGATTCCCGAAGCAAGGTAGATAACCTCCTTAATGACAACATTCAATTTCATTTTGCAGACCGTATTACGCCAGGTAACATCAGCGATGCCATAAACAGCATACCTAATAATAAATCGCCGGCTGTGATGGTCTTCCCGCAGAGGCTTTCAAATTCTGCCATCCGATAAATTTACATTTTGCTAGCTGCCTTATTCAATGCGTGCATAATTCACCAGTTTCTTCCAGACTCCCTACTCTTAGTTCACTTTGATACCATTTTTTAAATCAAAAACAAGCTAAAGGATTAGCAGCTGACCCTGGCAACTACCGGCCAATTGCAATCACACGATCGCATCGAAGATACTTGAGTCGGTTTCTTCTTGTGAGACTTCTCCCCTTTCTACACACCACTGACAACCAGTTCGGGTTTAAAGCAAACCACTCAACCGACACCTGCATCTACATACTGAAAGAATTGCTGAACTACTACCTATCATCAGCATCTCCGGTTTTCCTGTGTTTCGTAGATGTGAGAATAGCATTTGACAGAGTAAACTACCTGAAGCTATTCCTGAAGCTGCATAAAAGGGGCCACACCCCTATATCTAATTGGCATTTTGCATTGCTGGTTCTCCACACAGCAATTCTGTGTCAAATGGGGCAACGTATTATCGTACACATTCGGCTCCCTAAACGGGCTTCGGCAAGGGGGCTTCTCTCTCCATACCTGTTTAATACGTACACAGATGCCTTGAACGTCAAACTGAACTCACTCCCAGAAAATCGATGGATTGCCCACTGTCAATGAAACAACTATAAACAACCTCTGTTACGCCGACGATATGGTTCTGATTTCCCCATCAGTGCATGGCCTCCAACGACTCATCTACACTTGCCGCCAATATGCAGAGGAATTTGATATAATCTACAACGAAACCAAGACCCAGTGCATGTCGCTGCTCCCGAGATCGCTTAAGCATATTGCAGAACCACAAATTTTCCTCGGAAACCATCGGCTGGAATTTGTGCACGAATTTTCGTATTTGGTCACATTATTACCGACGACCTAAAAGATACGACAGACATGAACAGAGGCGTCGTAAACTATGTGCAACTGGCAACATGATTGCAAGGAGGTTTGCCTTCTGTCACCGAGACATGAAACTGCTGCTCTTCCGCTCGTACTGTTACAGTATCTATGGGTGTTCCCTCTGGACGAACTATACCCGAGAAGACCATGAGACGCATCACTGTTGTGCACAATGACATTCTGAGACGCCTCACAAACACTCCACGCTACCACTCCCGCCACACAGATGTTCTTAGAAAACCACCTGGACAATTTAAAAATCATTGTAAGGCGAACAATGTCCAGCCTGATAACCCGAGTGAGAAACAGCGGCAACTCGCTCATACAAAGCATCCTAAGGAGTGAAGCAAGAAGAAGATCTAAATTGTGGGAAATAAAAAGATGGGAAAATGAGGCCTTTGCCCCCTAAGGACTTAATCTCTGTATTAGCAAGATGTCATCTGCAGATTTTGTCATTATTATATTTTATTGCTGATATTTTATTTTTTCATTATTTCTGTGATTACTATCAAGTTAAAGTTTTATATATACATACATATATATATATATATATATATATATATATATATATATATATATATATACATTCAATTTATGTATTTAGCCCTCTGGGACCAAAGTAAACTTGTAACCACCTAAGGTCTTCTAGTGAAATTTTAAGCTATATAATTTGTGCACTAACTGTTATAACTCTCAATGCATTTTTTTTTTCTCACCATTATTATTACTATTACCAGTATTATGATTACTATCTTTATGCTACCTCAGCTATTTTGTGGATAAGTGCCGATTACTAATTTTTCCTATCATGTTGACTCATATATCTAGATTGTGTATGTTACTGTGTATTTTGTATGTTTCATTGTATATGGTCTTGAACCGAAATAAAGGATATTATTATTATTATTATTATTATTATTATTATTATTATTATTATTTTAATAAACGTTCCAAGAGGAGGTCCATTGGAGGACGAAACTTGGGCATTTTCTGAGATAAACCATTATAATTTTCCTATGTGGAATACAATTTAAATGTCTTTAAGTAAATTGTAGAGCCATGGATTAAATTAATTTGTCGTAAATACAGTTTACCTGGAGGGTATATACATTATCGTTATGTTCCAGGGGCAGGACTTTCCATCTTGACCTTCTGTATACTACCATCAGTTTTTTGACAGACCGGGTATACTAGTGTAAAGTCCCATTCCATGAGGGGGGGGAAACTCCACGGCAGCAGACACTGTCACCAAATTTGTGGGTGGATGGCGACCACGAATTGTGGTCCGAGTCATAGGTTCGCCTGCTTGTGCCTACGGCCTGCCTTGGATTATTTGATGTGGTCACGTCTGGTGCCACTGTTTAAAAAGATTAAGACCCGTCCACACGGTCGAGCTTTGCCCGACGAACTTTGTTCGATGTGACGTCAGGAAGCGGGAAAAGTCAGAACCGATCCATCCCTGTTTCTCCGCTTCTAACGTCACGTAGAACAGAGTCGTCGAGCTTTCGGTGTGGACGGGCCTTTATGAGCGAGAGAATTGCAAATCAGAGTACCGTCGTGCCTTTCCCCCTTGTGGTGGAAGGGGATTCAGGTTTTGATTTTATGAAATTTATGTTGCAAGACAAGCATTGGGACACTTCGGCCATCCAGTACTTCCAGACAGTAAAGATCGTTGCAGTGGTTGGACAGCAGGATAAGTGACCAAAATAAATAAATAAATAAAATAAGTCCAATGATTTCTAAGTGGATTTGGAAGAAAACCGCACACTGCGCTAACAAGTAAAAAGACGTTGGATAGCAGGACTCAGAAGGGAACAGGAACAAGAGGTTAAGTAAAAGCGTAATAGGGGTGTAGGTAGTTACAGAATGACTCAACAACACCCTTACTGATGCCTACATTACACTACGCGAGGTACTGACGACACTTTCTCCTAAGAGGGAATCTTACGTATTTTACGATATATCATAACGAAGGTCAGTTTACTTCGCGAATTAGCTCCACGTTGGACAAGGGGATTTCGCGCTCGGCTACTATTCCGGTGGTCCGAAGTTCGATTCTCGGCTCAGCCAACGCGGAATCAGAGGAATTTATTTCTGGTGATAGAAATGAATTTCTCGATGTAATGCGGTTCGGGTCCCACAATAAGCCGTAGGTCCCGTTGCTAGGTAATCAATTGGTTCCTAGCCACGTTAAAAATATCTAATCCTTCGGGCCTCACCCTAGAGAGTGTTATTCAGCTCAGTGGTCTGGTAAAACTAAGATATACTTTAACTTTTTACATCGTGACTGGCCAGAAAATTCATTGGGTATGCGGTCCTCATTGTGACCCCATTAAACCGAATCCCAGTAGGCCGAGTTGACAAGGTAAAAGATCTCACATATTTGGAACAAATATTTGGGGTTAATTTTTTTTTTTAAACATTTACGCGACATATCTGCAAAACTATTCATTCCTGCAAAACTACTCACCCCTAACAAACTATAGCGTATTGTAAATGTACTAAACCTATCAAAAGTCTGCTGAGGAAAGTTCTTTCTAAGAGCGTCGTTAAGTGCCATTTTGTTCAAGGAATCTTACACTTGCAGTTCGTCATATTATTCATATTCCAAGAAAAAGCCTTCAAAGTGTGGATCGAGGCTCACTTTTTAACTGTACGTAAACTTTCTAATTTTAGCTACTCTTCACGAGTACACAAACTTCGTTCGGGTTTCTTACAATATAAATATTTCTTCGGCAATTTGCATTTCCAAATATCCACTCAATTATTAGTGGCCATTTATTCGACAGTATTTCTTTAATACTAATTCAATGCGTGTTTTACAAAGCCTGGTTTTGTTCGTCGTACTACACATCTTCCAGAACTTAAAAGTACACTAGTTTTTTGTTGTTAAGCATAAAACCTGCTGGTCTTATATTTTTTTTTTTTACCTTAATTCTTAAATTTGCCGGAGATGTATACATTCGACGTAACATTCAGAAAGCTTTAATTCGTTAAGTCCCTTCAACTGAAAGTAAAGCAAGAACCTTGATTAAAACTGATATGGCCAAAATCTCATATGCTTTTTTAATCTCAAGTATTCAAATCTAAAAAGCCACTACTTAATCTGTATCCAAAAAAAATTGTCGCAGGGTTGTTGATCCAACAATCATTAATTATGATTATATATTCGGCAACATAAAAAAAAGTTTAGAAAAGATTAAAAACACCTGATACACTTAGGAAAAATTAATTGACGTCTTCGGGAATATCAATGAAAAAAAAAAAGTTAAATGGAGGAAAATTCTTCATTACTCAGGACTCCTAAACAAGTATACGGATAATTTTATTAAGGACATAACATAACTTCTGGAAATCTGGGATGAACGTTGAAGTCAATAAGCACCTTCCGAGTCTAAGAATTTTAGTCTTGCGCGACTAAATTGAAGCTTATAGTTCGAGTCCCAACTTACTCAAACCAAACCCAAAGACCGTGAGTGAAGTTCAGTTCGACTTTGATCCAAATCTTCCATCTCGCCAAAAATGAAACACCCAGAGAATTAATATTTAAGACTTTTCAATTCATAGAAAGAAATCGTGCTGGGCCGTACCGGAATCACCTGCAATCAAATAGTTTTTGGCAGAAAAGGTTCTTATTTCTAATAAGATAAAAAGTCTTACTCCTTATCTCATATATTTAGCTAAAGTCATCTCTTGTTAAATTTTTTTTTTGTTTTTTTTATCATATTGCTTATGAATAGCAAAAATATAAAGTTTCCATTGAAACTTCACGTTTAATTTATTTTCCACCTTGAATTTAATTTAGATTTAAATTTTACAATTACCTTCTCCTCAAAATATTTAGAAAACATCCACAATCACAACTACTAGCACTTTTCAAGTAACAGATTTACTTAAACGAAGAAAAAGACTAAAAAATAAAATAAAATAAACCACAAAAATCTCCCAAGAACTCATTATGGCAGGTCTTCCAACCCACCATAACAAGTTCAAGGGAGTTACCCACCCACACCTTCAGGGGCACCGCCCCCGGAGGAGTGGAGGATTTAAAAAAAAAAGTTATTTTAAAATCTAGAAACTCACCATTTGGTCCTGTCTTCTCATAATACCTGTAGTGTGGTCTTGGGATTTTTGCAGAAAACAGTCCAGTAAGTGCAGTTCAACATTCATATTGGTAGAATCTAATTACACCTGAAAAAAGGAAAATTTTAAAAAGGCTAGTTACAAAAAATAAAAAATTATATATCAAGAACATCAGTTAAGGAAACAACCCTATATTTAAGAAACTCTTGGTCACACGCAAAAACTGAAAAACTTGTAAACTTGAGAATAAAGTAAAGTGTAAAGAAAAAGTCAACTTAAAACTTCCGACATTTAAAAAGTGGACCCATTGTATCCAACGTTTAGTATAATTAACCAATTCATATCATGGCAAACTATCAGATACACCATTACTATGTCAAGTTGAACCTAACTCAGTCCAGTACAGAGTATAAATTTTAGAGTTTTACTCCTAAAACATGAAACTAAACCTTAATAATGAACACTTAAAAGACACGATTTAGAAATAATCATTAAAAATAAAAATAAAATTCTAACACTAGCAAATTCAAAAAACCCAAGAACCCACCATCGATGTTAAATTTAAGAGACGAGTGCATATCCTAGACGAAACGAAGAAAAGGAACTAATTCCGAAAAGAACGTAAATTGTGCAACCAACCTTGCAGTAATACTAATGATCCCTACAACCGTAACCGAAAGGTTGGTGGTATGTGGTAACTGGAAACTGACGTCATCGGCCAAGGACAGTGGAGGCTATGAGTATCCACTTGAGAGACGACAAATGATAGTAGACTCCGTTGATACGATACCACCTCTATTTTATTTCAATTATTATTCTTACGTTTTTTTATTCAGAGTTCAAAACAAGTCTATTTTTTCATAGGGAACAATTCCTAAAATACCAGTAAACAAGCATTCACAGAATAGGGAGCCCATATGTGAAAGAAAGGATATAAGTAAATCTATTAATTCTAATTCTCTATTGATACTACAGTCCCCTTTTCATTTATTATTATTTATATTATTATCTATTAGTTGAAGTTTATTAGTGAATGAGAACGGAGATATCGTGAGCAAAACTTTTACATATATATTTGGATTTTGGGTGAACGCTTATAAAGAATTATATAATTTTGATTTTTTTATAAGGAATTTTTCATGTTCAATATCAAAATCTATCATCCCAAAAAACAAAAATCTATGTTTTTTTTTTGTTTTTAGTTTTTTTGTTTTGGGTGGTGGGTGTGGGGGGGTGGGGGGGGGGGGGGGGGGGGGGGGGGGGGGGGGGGGGGGCAGGTCACATACTGAGCTGGTATGACAATGGAAGTAGCCTTTGGCTATACTACTATTTTGTAGTTCTAAAGAATTTTTGACTTTATTATCTTTCACGTTTCCTTACTCGACGTGGATGATTCAACTTACTTTTGCAAAAACAAATATTATTACCGGTATATTGTTGCGCTGTTAAAACTATTAAGACTAAATTCGAGGAAAGTAGCTTTGAACGCACGTGAGCAGCAATATGCGGTCAGTACTTACTACTTGTCTGTTGCTTTTCCGGAATCATTGTGACCCATTGCTAAGCTGGTTACAAAATTGTTTTTAACTCGTGAGCATGATTTTTTGGGATAAACTCATCAGCCAGTTGACCATAACAAAATGTCTTATTCCTCGGAGGTCAGAAAGCAAATGAGAAATGGGAGGTGCAAAGGAGAGATGCGATGTTTTTTCAACGAAGAGAATTCGGAGAAAACAGAGGCAGGGAGAGAGTTCCACAGATCAGCCGCAAATGGAAGATAAATCAGCAAGTGAACAGTGCAACGTAAGGATTCTTGATCTCCGCATTCGGTTCATCATTAAGAAATATTTTCAGTCAACGTCTGTAAAATTTCGACGTTTATTTTAGATGTGTCTTGTATATTCAGGTCGATCTAAAGCAGGGTTTCTCAAAGTGGTCGATATCGACCCCCCAGCATCAAGGGTCATAGGGCATCCAAGCGATGAATAGTCAGGGGGTCGATGACTAACTAACGGGTCGGAGGAATTTAACGTTACATAGACTCGTAACATCTAAAGTTCTAAACATATTTTCTTACTGGATGTTGCATTTTTATCATAACTGTATGTCAAGCACTAAACTAATTAGGCACAAATTGATTTTGATATTGGTGTTTTTTTTTCTTGAATTATCAAATGCTAGTCTAGGAGGTCGATAGAAAATTTGAAACTTTGTTAGGGGGTGGGGAGTTAATCTAAGTATATCTTAGTTCAACCAGATCACTGAGCTGATTAACAGCTTTTCCTACGGCTGGCCCGAAGGATTAGAGAATCTTACATGGATAGGAACCAATTGGTTACCTAGCGACGGGACCTACAGCTTATTGTGGTATGCGAACCACATTATATCGAGAATGAATTTCTAATCACCAGGAATACGTTATTCCTCTGATTCCACATTGCAGAGCAGAGAATCGAACTCGTAACTACCGAATCGGTAGACGAGCATGTAACCCACTCATCTAACGAAAAACTGGTCGAGGAGTTAGAAAGTTATGAATATCGTTCAGAAAACCTCCGGAGACAGTTGAAATTCTCTCTGCAAAACCTGACCGTAAGAGACGATAATTATATATTTGTGAAAATAAAACAAGATATTAACAAATAAAACTTGTTTGTCTATCGCCTGCTACGTTTAGCAACATTTCCAGGAAAAGAGGCTTTGGAACTTCCTGGAAAGAACTGGGAAAAGAAAGAGAGAGAGAGAGTTCTCAGCTCCCAGTTCATCTCGCACAAATTAAAACGGAATGCTGAAAATACCTACCGAATATCTTCCAAGGACGAAGCTCCACTTTGGATCCGTGAAAATTGAGTTTTCGCTTACTCTGGGAGTAAGCCTACAAACTTTCTTTTTTTTTGTTGTGTGTTGATGGGGTTGTGATGAAAGGTCCCTATGGAGGTGGCATAAAACGGCCTGAAAAAAGTATTTCGCGTTGGCCTTTTAGGCTAGTCAAAAATAATTGCCTACACCTTTTGAATAATTATAATAATAATGCATTTCGACCTAACATCAGGGTCGAACTCGTACCTCTCGGGTGAGAGATAAGAGGTCGTAGGTTCCCTATAAATTTTCCTCTCATATTTTGCACTGTACTTTATGTTTATTTCCGTCAACCAACCATGATAATGATAGAAACGAAAGTTGCCCTAAACTTTTTATTTCTGTCAGCAGTAGCACCAAGCGTCCGCCGTCCTTGGCCGTGACGTCAGGCATCAGAAACCTTTCAACCGAGGCTTCAGCTTCACTTAGACTAGAAACCTTTAGTACTTCCATCGGTCAACTCTCTAGTTTTGTATTTTCAGTGGCTTTGCGATCGTTTATGCTTCCCGCAAGGAGTGGCCAATCATTTATAAGAGTGGGTTAGTTTCAAATACATTTTAGCGAGTTTTTGTGTCCGTGATATACGTTTTGTTAAAATCACGGATTACATATCCAGTCTAATTAAAGTTGTCAACCATACATTATTCCATATTAGTAATTTGAAGGGTCTATTTCTAGCATATCGGCCCCTGTAATATTGTGGAAGGCTAACAAATGTCCATCAATTTTGAACTTTGTTCTTAATGTTTGCGCATTGGAGGTATCTGTGTGGTTCTTTAATGATTTAAGTTTTGATTTAAACGGTTCGATATAGTTTTTGTCCTTTTTTTCCAGGAGAAATTGGTGTCGTACTTCCGGAAGGGCTGGGGTAGAGGCTTTTCTTCATACTTCATCTTCCGTGTATTGCCAAGCGTGATCTGGGAACCAAATGGCAGAATGGTCTAATTTTGCAGACTTGACTCCAAATATGTAAACGGGAAGATGGAATGAAATGGTGAGTTTTCCAGTTACCGAATGTTTTTTTTCTTTATCCTCCAGGTGGGGTAAATCCCTTTTAACTTGTTATGGTGGTCGGAAGACCTGCCATAATAAGTTCTTGGGAGGTTTTAGGTCAGTGTTAATTATTAAACAGCTTAGTAATTCACTTTTATAAGTGCTTTTTGGACGTTAATATTTTATAAAATACGATATACAAATATTTTTAGTTTAGTAATGTAGTTTATAAGTGCTTCTTGGACGTTAATATTTTCTAAAATAAGATATACGAATATTTTTTAAAATACGATACCTTTGTAAAATTAAAAATTAATTGAACTACTACGGATTTGAGTAGAGCACAAGACTGTTCATATCTTATCTTGACTAGTTTTTAGAATATTTAGTAAACTCTCTCTGGGAGAAAGTTACTTCTTTATTACTACTTACAAAGTTATTAGAATAAAAGGTTAGGCTCTTTGGAGGAAAGTTGAAAAGTTACTTTAGCATTAATGGAGCAAAAACCTGTGAAAAAAATAGTCATGGACTATGAATTATGTTGCCAAATAATAAGCTATAACTTATATGAACATTTATTGCAATGAACCTTTTCTGCCATTCTGTTCATCATTTCGGGTCAATTTTAGCGGGCTGGATTGTTTCGTGGACAAATCCCAATGAGTAGGAAGGGTCTTCATGGCATCTGTGGTTAGTCTTTGGATCAATGGAGACCTTTTTAGAACTGGGAAAAGCGCTTGTAAAGAAACTATAGCCTCGACTGTTAACTGTCACCGTTTTGAAGGTGCTTGCCAAATTCAACGTTCTTCCTGTGTATCGGAGCTTGTTTTACTACAGCTAGTTTAGGTTCGCGGCGATTTTTCTCTTGAGACAGCTAATTTGACGACGTAAAATTAAATTTTTATGTCCCCATTCGTTTCAGAATACATAATTAATCAATTTACTGCGTTTAAATTTTAATGCCTGAATATTTCCTCTGAAACAATTTGACTTAATTTTAATCAAGGAAAGCATTATGAAAAGGTATTTAGTGTATGGGTAACCAAATCATTGTTGGGTACACAGAAATGAAGAGCTGTTTAGTTATGAAATCCATTGAGGAAGTTAATGGAGGCATGAGAAAAAATATAGATGATGGATTTGAACTTAATTATTTAGAGTAGCAATACTACTCAAATTGGAAGCCCTGATCCCTGAGAGAATTATTTTTAGGAAAAAAAGTTTCTTTGAAATATTAAATTTTCGGGTTCCAGGTTCCATGGTTTTTAAAATAAACCCAAATAATCCCAATGACTGTTTGTACAAGGTAGGTTGGAGTCCATGAAAATTATTAGTACGGAGGGGGAATCCTTAATGAGAAGTAGGGTTTTCCAAAAGAACCTACGTTGGAAAGTAACTGACATCCTGGGAAGTCTTGAAGATCCTATAGTCGTTTTTTTAAACCTGGCAACTTCACTTAACTTGCACTTAGCTGCTTGTCGCTGATTGGATGAATGTCGTGTTGTCCGAATTTCTCTGTTTTGTTTTCATACTGTTTCAGATTGTGATTATACGGCCATAGCTTGAGATAAGAGCCAAATTATGTAATGTTATGTAAATATGTAAATGCCAGTTGTAATTAAACGTAAGTATTAAGAACTTACATACCAAATTATTATATAATAGTTAACAGTTATGAAACAACACTCTCCGAAGCTGTAGACTTTAAATATGTTTCAAACGCGTGAATTTTGTTTAAATTTCTAGCTAGATTTTTAGCGCAATCATGCCATTGGTTGTTTGAAAAAAAAAAAAAAAAATATTCATTGTACATTGCTGATGATGTATAACGCTTAAGAACAAAAAATAATATCGTAGAAATGTAAGATTGTCAGAAAATTTGGGGTGGAGGAGTTGTGGGAGGAACAGCCTCGGGGTTGACAGAAAGTTTGACGTACTCTCAGCGGGAGGTTCAAATGCGGGTTGTGGTGTTCTTGTCTTCATAAAATAATAAAGATTTTATATATCTAATGTTCATTTTTTTGCATTTCAAAACTTCAGTTGTTGTTGCTATCGCCTTAATGATTTCTTTCATTGTCTTGCTAAGGTAGGCCCCCTGTGAAGTGAAACATTGAAAACATTCATTATTATATTACGGCACTGACTGGTAAGCCTACGGCCATCAGCATGTATATGCCTGGTATTTGAAGTGCCTTCATCTCTGCTTTGTTCCATATCGTCTCTTATGGCCATGGCTGAAATAGGTGAAATCGACGACAGTGAGCCAACTGCTCGAGAGCCGATTCTAAGCTGATTGATGATGGCGGTGTGTGCAGCAGACGACAACTCGCCGGCTGTTCCTTTCTCAACTCCTCCACCCCAAATGTTCGGCAAGCTTACATTTTCTACGATAGTATTTTGTTCTAAGGCGTTATACAACCTTCACCAATGTACAGTAAATACGTTTTGCTTTTTTCCAAACCACCAATGGCACGATTGCACTAAAAATCTCGCTAGGAATTTAAACATTAAAGTTCATGCGTTTGAAACATATTTAAAGTCTACAGCTTCGGAGAATGTTGTTTCATAAACTGTTATCTACTTATTATAATAATTTGGTATGTAAGTACTTAATACTTAAGTTTTATTACAATGGTATTTACATAACATTACATAATTTGGCTCTTATCTCAATCTATGGCCGTATAATCACAATTCTGAAGCAGTGTGAAAAACAAAACAGGGAGATTCGGACAAACACGACATTCATCCAATCAGCGACAAGCAGCTAAGTGCAAGTTAAGTGCAAGTTTGCCAGGTTTAAAATAATCGACTATAGTTTGAAACTACTCTTACTCAAATTTTAAATGTATGTGCGGGCCCCTAGTAATAACATATTATCCCTTTTTGAAAATTCAAATATAGTTGTCACTTTAATTGACGATGAAGTTATAGCAGGTTTTAATATCTATAAAAGATTGTTTGGAGATTTGCGGCATACATTTAGAAAAATGGCTAGTTTAACATCGGTTTATTCATAGGCCTTTTAATAGGCTATGGATTTTGCAGTACCTGGGAGTCCTAATATATCATAGAACAAAGCAAGAACAGAGTAAAGGCTGTCCACACGAGCGGGCCTCATCACTGCTTCGGGGTGGACGGACAAATTCTGGCGGGCTTACCCGTGAATGTTGTCACACGGGTGAGGGGATGGGGAGGGTGGGAGTACCTGACGATGCCAGTAGTGTGTTCAGTGCGGTACGATAAACTACCGCAAAGAAGAAGATATTGATTGTGTAGCATGATAATTGGCTGTGTATGCGATGAAAAAGAAGAGAATATGGTGCAAAGAATGGCTTAGTAAAAGAATGACTTTAAATCTGGCATTCGAAGAGAAGGAAAGAAACCAACCCCTTGTTCTGATTTGTCTTGAGGTGTACCATATGTTAAAAGAGAGAGAGAATCAGTATATGGATGTATGTATTATTAACATAATATAATGTTCAGTGAAGAATCAAGTTATGATAGAATAATCCCTTTATTATATAAAGCCATCATCAATATTACTTATGTTTAGATTAAACCAATAGGACGGCATGTCACTCCCCAAAGACGTCGGGTTGACTAATCCCAATATAGATTTACTGCCCGTGACGACGGCCTTCACTTGAAGAATGAAAGAAGTTTGGCAAAGAATTTTCTAGTTTACTTTTTTTAATCAAGGTTCGATTGAATTAAGAGAGGCCATTCTAAAATACAGGAATTCTATAATACGGGATTCCCAGAATCAGAATGTCTAGAATACAGGAATTTATGCATTATAAAATGAAACACCTTAAAGAATACACTAATATCTCTTAAGCAGTTTCCAGACGACGGGGGTTTTCAAATCAAAGGCATTAAGTAAATACAGAAATCTAGAGTCTAGAAATAGAAGTTTCTAGAATGCAGAATCAAGAAAGCTAAACCGAAAAACAAAAAACCCGAAAAAAAGGCAGGAAAAAAACAGTTAATTACCCTTTATTTTTTATCAACTCTGATTCAGATCGAACACAAATATTCCCTAAATTATGCGAAAACCTGTTATGAAGCCAGCCGACGCATTATGCTTGCTATACGCGGGTAGCGAGCAGCTACTGGCTTTGATTGCATTGCGTGAATGCCCGCATGGATTGGGCACATTTGGGCTCCAATATGCTTTGATTAGATTCACCGTGACGAGGTTGTGTTTGCAATATTTCATGATGTTGCAAAGTTTGTTGCATTTGTAGCTTTTATCAGGTCTCCCGTGATTGGCTATCGATGGCCCTGAGGTAATATTCACGAAACTGTAAACCCACGTCTCCGTTGGATGGGCCATGCCCGAGGGGCACACCAAGCTTCATGTTCCGCTTTGAAACCTGTACAGCTTACTAGGCTCCTTTTGGGTAAGAAGCCCATTGCCGGCCATAAGCCCAGCTGAAATTGATTAAATTGCTCTTTTTCTTTTTATATACGTTTATATTAAGAAGTTTGTTTTTCCATATCTGAGGATTCGTGATGAATGTATTTCTTCTCAGTTATAAAACCACCACTTTGCACCATATTTCCTTTATTTCTCTTCGGTTTTTTATTTATTTATTTATTTTTTCTCCATTTTCTATGAATTTTATTTCATCCTAGTCATGATTTCCCTTTCAGCTTCATTTATTGTCGACTTGGCCTTTTCTTTAGCACTTTGTGTTCTTTAGACTCTTATCTTAAAGTTTATCTTCCTGCACTTTATTTTTCTTGGACTAAAATCTCTATGACTTCATTCTCTCTGAAATACATCTTAGACATTATTCACTTTAGATGGCTCTATGCAAGGTAAAGCTTCTATTGGCGGGTTGTCATAAAAGATGAGTGTGTGGGAGGGATCGGTTTGCCTCTGTTATTGAGAGAGAGAGAGAGAGAGAGAGCGAGAAGAAAGAGTCAATTTGACAGAAAGATTTGCTGTCGAGGATTCAATGCATATTTTATGAGGAAAATGCGAAAATGACCTTGACCCCCTCAATGGAAGAAGTTCCACATCTTTGCCCCCAGATTGGAAATACACCGACTTTCCATTGACAACAGAGTATTCTCCAGCGGAGAGATCATACATATATATATATATATATATATATATATATATATATATATAATTATATATATATATATATAAAGGTAATGCCACGGCGGAATATGAATAATGACAACTGCCAAGATTTTTGCGGTCTTAACGACCCTTTACTATAGGCAAGACTTTTTTCAGGTTCCTCCATGGCATTACCTTTATTTATACACAGTATCACGTTTCATATATTTCATGATTAAGTTATTCATATATGTGTATATATGTATATATATATATATATATACTATATATATATATATATATATATATATACATATATATATGTATATATGTATATATTTATATATATACGTATATGTGACTCTCTCTCATATATATATATATATATATATATATATATATATATATATATATATATATATATATATATATATATATCATATATCATATATATAAATATATATATATATATATATATATATATATATATATATATATATACTATATCATTATATATATATATATATAAGACTTTGTAGGAGGAAGTATATCTCAGGTGGTCCTTAAAATAACATTTATTACAACGTTTCAAACACAAAGGTTTCATTTTCAAGCTGTAAAGACATAAAATAATTAAAATTATATTAAAAGCGTTTAAATTACAAATAAAAGACATAATACATTATAAAAGACAAGATAAAAAAAAAAAAAACAAAAAAAAAAAATTAAAAAACTAGTTAGCAGAAACCAACCATCAAGAGAGAAAGGGAGACAGAAGTCAGAAGGAACAAACCAGAAATGACCGGCAACAGCTCACGTTAGGTAAAGAGTTTCTCTCTTGATGGTTGGGTTCTGCTAAACTAGTTTTTAATTTTTTTTTTTTATCTTGTCTTTTATAATGTATGTCTTTTATTTTGTAATTAAACGCTTTTTTATTTAATTTTATTTTAAAATTTTTTATATTTTTTCTTTACAGCTTGAAAATGAAACCTTTGTGTTTTGAAACGTTGTAATAAATGTATTTTAAGGACCCCACCTGAGATATAAGTTCCTCCTTACAAGTCTTCTATTTTTCGAGTTACTAGTAACCGCCATACCTCGGAACGCTATATATATAATATATATATATTATATATATATATATATATATATATATATATATATATATATATATATATATATATATATATATATATATATGTGTGTGTGTGTGTGTGTGTGTGAGAGAGAGAGAGAGAGAGAGAGAGACTCAGGATTTCCTCTCCATAATGAGCCAAAAGCCCACATTGACCTCCGCATCCGAAAGCTTATCCAATCATCCTTCGCGTTTCCCTTAATGAAAACATAAAAAATCTCATCTCTGGATCCTCCCTCTTCCCTGTTTTCCTTACGGGGCGCGGACAAGGCTATCCATGCTTGCTCACCGGGTGGTCGGGAGGAAGAGTTTGAAGGTTCGTTTGGGGGGGGGGGGGGGCAGTTGTTTTCTAAACGTGGGAGGACAAGGAAGCAGGGTGGGGTTCCTGAGAGCTACGGGCAACCACCGCCCTCCCCGTAGGGTACTCACTGCCACTTCTACGAAGTCTTTGTTGCTGAGCTGGTGACGATCATAATTTCCATTGACGATTTCGGAGGCGAGGGGCAATGGGACACAACGAGACCAAGAACCAGGCCGAATGTATGATAGAGTGAGTGCTGTTTTATTCGTCTTTGCTGTTGTAAATTAAGCTTATTACGTATTATTACTATTAATTTTGTTTTATTGATTTATTTTACTTTGAAGAGGGTGGACTCGGTAAAATTCCTTCTTTAGTTTTTCGGTGAAACAAAATGTTTTTATTAATTTCTGCTTAATAGTGAGATTATTTCCCCCCAATTCTTAATTTATGTGGTATATCAAAGACACGTCTGAAGCTTTCAACCTACCAAGTTGACAAGTTTAAATGTGTATTTATTGTTGTTGTTGTCGATGTTGTTCCCATCTTCAATTATCTTTTTGAAACACGAAAGTGTGTTTTAACTTTCATCCTTCTTGTTACTTTAATATATGTACTACGTATGGCACGGTGACTCCTCTAAAAGTAACAGGAGAGAAATTCCGTTTTCTTTTTCTTAATGAATGAAAATCATTTTCTTCAGGCGACAAAATTCGTTCAAATCGGAATAAATCTGGATTTATGGCATGACGTCTCTTCCTTGATTCCGTTAGAAAAGAAACTGAAAAAAATCCGAGAGACTAAAAAAATCAGCTGTAGGTCAAAAGGTCAGAGGTGGACGCCTGGACGTCATTTTCAGTGTTTATTTTGGGAGGCCTATCGGATCCCTATTGGTTCACCTGGTGAACCTCTTTTTTTTTTATTTGCCAGACTTTATGAACTTTCCATGTTTATTTTTAGAGGAGGCCTCCTACAGATCCCTGTTTTTACCAACAGGATGATCAATTTTTATTAACCAGAATTCAAGGCTCTCAGATTTTCGTATCTTTATTGCGTGAAACCTCTTTTAGCTTAGTTTGGTCTATCGGGCAATCCCGATATTTTTTTTTCATTTTCTTTTTGCCAGATTTTGGGAACAATTAGATAAAAATGTATTAGAATGCAAGCAGAATATTATTAGGCTAAAGTAGATTCACATCAACCTTGCATTTGACGTCTAGGCTCGTCTCAGATACTGGAGTTTTTTTTTTTCCAGCCCTGTGATTTGGCTTATCAACAGCCAATCAGGAGCGTCGTAAGGGACTGTTCTAGACATCAAATGCACGGGTGATGTGAATCTACTATAATAATGCATTGCACCTTCGCTTGAATCTGAAGTTCCATTTGGAAAGTAAGGCTGAAGAAAGATAGAGGAATGAAGTAAAAGTAAAAGGCTAAAGAGTGGTAGCAGCTAAGGCCCAAAGGGACGTTGCTAACAACTTCTAATAATGCTTACAGTGCACCATGTCGGATGCATTGACGGCACTTACCAACGACAGACGACGTTTGATCACATATTTTTACCCTGAATAAAAAAAAACAAAAGTTTAAATTTCCCTATCGAGCGTTATCGCAGTTTATGCCAAGTATTCGATAATTAGTGTGGAGCCAATATCCGCACTCCACAGGCATTCAATAATTAACATGGAATATTGCTGGGTTCGTAGCATGTGATTCCAAAGTTTAGGAATGTGTTGGTAAATAGGGAGGGCGATTCCTAACGTTCCGGATCCCTCTCTGCTGCTGCAGTCCTGTCTGGGAATTTCATTTTCATAGTCAGGTAAATTTTAACGTTGATTTCGAGGTTAAAAGCGTCACTTTTATGGAAGCGTTGATTCGGAAACAGCAAATGGAACCCCATCTAACGCGCTGAAATTTGTGGATAACGTAATTTGAATCGATCTTCTAACATAAAGTTTGGGCTAGACCTTGCGCAAATTAGGTATGAAAATCCATCGTTAACTTAAAAAACGATATGCGTTATGGATAACGGCACTCATTCGACTTTTTACTATGACTATCACTCTTGCTGTTACTACTACTACTACTAATATTATTAACATCATAAAGCGTACTTTGGATTTAGAGGACGTTTGTACTGCAGAATCGATGTATATTGAGGAGACAGATGATAGCGAGTTGCCTCATGAATAGTTTCCTTTTTCCTAATAAACTTTTTTTACTGAGCATAACAACCTTACATACAAAAACGTAGATCAATTAATATTAATGATAAAATATCTCCAGAAAAGCACAATAGCAACAGACCTAGCAGACGAATGAATGACACCTATGGCAATTATACAGGTCCCTTTGAGCGCACGATGGTACTGTAGCCTACAGGGTACAGTAACAGTGCTACAGGAGACTTTTTTTCTTTGCTATCTCTACAGTGCGTCTTGCAAAGCTCATTTTACACAGTATATAACATCCTTTGCAGACACTCTTCAGTCCCGACGGCGGCCTTTGCCCTTTTTCCCCCGAGCCTATTCGTCTTCATCCTTTCCCTCTATGCTTCACCTTCTTAGCTGTCCAACTTCCCTAGCCGCTTCTTATGTTAATCTAAAACGGCCATCAAAAGCAGCAAACCCCTTTCCTACATTGCGCCATTGTCTGTATATTACGTGCAATCTCTCCCGTCCTAGATGCAAATTCCAGAGATGTATACTAGTATTGCACTAGCCCCGATTTTTTTTTTCTTTTTTTTTTTTTTTCTTTTTTGCCATGCCTAGGTTATGATGTCATTTAATTGCCACTTGGGTATGGGAAACAAAATGAGATTATTTTCAAGACGATTCTATGGTGTGGGTTTCAAGATTATTGGCGTCCCGGCTTTTTAAGGGAGGGTTCATTACTCGGTTACAGTTCGGGAATATGCGTCCTAGATATCAACCTCACCTAATCCCGTCCAACAGTCTCTACGTCTTTATTTTCTTTTCCTCAATTATCTCCAACTTTTGCAGTTTTCTTACCATTCTCTCCACAAGGCCAGACCTCCCCAAAACATTGCAAAACTATTTTTTCATCCAAGCCAACCTTGTCATGTCATCATTTCCTCCTATCTCCATATTTCTTACCCATTTTGGTTATCAAAACAGTAATATCTCGCCTGGAAATGGAGAAAGGGGGCGGGAGGTCGGGGGCGCCGGAGATGGTTATGGTAGTAATCCAGTAGCTATGGTACTGGTGATGCTAATGCACATTTTCAGTTGCAGATAATTCTTGTTGGATAGTTGTCCGTTTCCTTTATTCTTGCCACATTTCTCGTCTATCTCAATAGTCGTCGGGGGCTTATTTGAATCCTTTAAGTTTCCTTCTTTTCTTCTAATTCTTAATCCCTTTACACCTTATCTATGTTCTTTCTTAGTCATGAGTCGTATGAGAGATACAAATCTGGGAAATCGTACAGTACTTACAAGCGAGGAATGAACAGTTTCATGTGTTAATCAATTCACATTTTATCAAATATGCATTTGACGATAAAAATACAAATCCGTAGGCACATAGATACTGTGGTATATCTTCAGCTTCAAGTAAACGTTTCAATAATATTACTATGGACTTTTGTCCCTGGGGAAATAAGCCAAGTCGAGCCCGACCAATAATCAGTATTCAGCCTCGAAGGGCGAGGAAGACGAGCCTATAGTGAAATCCGTAGCATTTCTCGGAATTTCCCTTCTTCCCTGAGATTAATCTGAGAGAAAAAACGCGTGCTAGGGTGTTGTTAATTAGAGGTTCTCAGTCGTGTTTATTGCACAAGTAGCTTTTATCTTATTGTTTCTAAAAAAAAAGATTAGGACATTCACGACCTTTTTTTTCTTTAAACCATAATTTTGCTCCTAATTCATCGAACAACTATCAAACAACCGTAGATGCACTTAACCGCCAAACGAGTCACTCACAATGCGCATTCTAACGTAAACTTCATTTCCAGTATGAAAACTTCAAATTTATCTCTCAGCCAACCATTCTTCTTATCATATATGCTCGACACCCTCCACATAACACCCTCATGCAGATGGATCATAAGATTATTTCTCTGGTCCGAGTGAACCCACATTACTATTACCATTACTCTCAAACTTTTACAGCAGCTTCATACAAATTCAGGGCGCCGTGCATTATTTAACGTGAAATATGCAATCGTTACGAAGAGTTATTCTTTGTTTGCATTGTTGTTTGTTCCACTAAAATGTCAACAAGCTTATGGTATATTTGCGTGACGTGCACTAGTGGGTTACGACGCGATATCGTAAATTGTGAATTACGTGCAATAAGTACATGACTGGTGGACCGATGCCCAATTTGGGATCCATGTCAACAGCATAGAAACAGCGAACTACGCTAAAGTTTCGCTCTTTGCAAAACAACAAATTACTAACGGCTAAACAGAATTTGTTCCAATTCACAAAAAAAAAAAAAAAAAAAAAAAAGCAGACGTTTGAAAGCCCGCGGGCTAAACCAGATTTACTTCTTGCACCATTAAGTTGTGATGGGTTATAACACTGTCTTCTTGCACCAGTTAGTGACGATGAAAAATATTAAATACGCCTTATATTTACCAATAATAATACAGATGTATCCAGTATCACTTCTACGCATCAGTGATTACTTAGCTTCTTCCACGCACCTACAAATTATAAAGAACTCGACTACATCTGTGATCAGTGCACCGCTAAATTATGTATAGTTACTATAATAAATTTGCACTTCACTCAACAATAACAGAAGACAAGCGCAACTAAATTCGCGTCCCAGTGACCCGTAAAATACGATGAGGTATCAAGCCCAAAATCATTGGGGACGTAAATGAATGGGGTTTGGGGAAACTATTTCAGTTGTTCTAAAAGCCTCTAAAGTCATTACAACCCGAATTAATGGATTGTGTAAATAAATTCTTCTGCCGAAAGCGAATTAACGTAGTTGTTCGATGCAGATAAAGGATATTAGAGGGTTTTTTTTTTTTTTTTGATGCCGTGGCTGGAAATGGTTTTTGCAATACATGACATCTTTAACCGAGATGGATTGTTGTGTGTGGTGGCCATATACTGTTTTATGGAAAATTCATTTATACATTTCAATTAACGTTATACTTTCTTATTATAGAGAATGTACCCTTGTTTTGTGCGTCAACGGCTATTTCGGATTCATCTTAATGACAGATTATTTATTTTCATCTTTCCCAAACACTAGCTTACTTGCTATCAACTTTTTCAAAGTCCTTTTGCACCACATACAGCTTTTTCCTTTATCTGTCTAGAATTTTGTATTAGTTTTGTATACACACTTTTAATCCTCACACTCTCGTCTTTATTTTGAACGTCTTCCTCTATCAGTGATTCTATTATGGCCTTTCTTTCTTAGATTAAAATCGTATCATTCACCTTCCTGAGTCAACTATCGTCTGTGTTTTAGGAGGAGGTGACGGTAAATATCTACATCCGATATCGTGGGCAATAGTGAGTGCTGGGTATGACCAGCTGATTATGATCTGTTTCCGTAACATCGGCTGCCGATATTTATTTTCAGCTCCCTTGCAAATCTTACAGTCAACCTGTTCTACCTTTTACATAATTCAATTATTCCCCTTACACCATGTATAACTACAGAACCTTACTCTGTCCCATTAACTCTTTGCGTGCCTTTCAAGTTGTCAACTCTCAATCGTTTTCTTAACATTTTAAAATCACCAGTTACATGTCATTCATCCAGGTCTGTATGTATATATATATATATATATATATATATAATATAATACTATATATATATATATATATATATATATATATAATATAAATATATATATATATATATATATATATATATATATTATATATATATTTACACACACACACGCACATATATATATATATATATACCACACAAACACACACACACACCAAACACACATATAGGCCAGAGTGATGCTGCGAAACATTGCGTTTTACGCTTACAGTATAATGTTATGAACCGCAGTAAATGATAGACTACAAATCACAGGTTGCGTTTAAAATTGTTTTCTTTCAAAGCTAACCATCGATTTTTGTTAGCCAGCTCAGAAAAAACCACTTGTGCCTTACCCCAACGCTAACACTTAATTTGTCTTGTTCAGCGTGCGGGATACTTTGATTACCCTTTCCGAGTGTTGGGGTGAAATACCCAATATAAAACATTTGATTTCGTCTAACGAGGAAGCTCAGGTATTCCTTCATTTTTAAAGAGGAAATTTTTTCACAATAACTTCATAGAGGTAATAACTGGAATTCTCAGGATTGGACAGGAATTATTACCTCTTTTGATTAACTGTTGCCCATTTCACTAAAGTATTGGCGGACGTGGATCATCACTTCTCTAATTGACATCAACTGTAGTTGAGTCGAGTTGAATAGAATTTAGGCCAAAAGGCCAAACACTGGGACCTCATGAGGTCATTTAGCCCTGAAATGGAAATTGACAGTAAAAGGTTTGATGGGTGTAACAGGAGGAAAACTTCGCAGTTGGACTATGAATCAAGCGTTAGGAGAGGGTGGAAAGTAAGATTGAAGAAAGAAAATATGAAAGGAGGTACAGTAAAAGGAACGAAAGTGGTTGCAGCTAGGGGCCGAAGGCACTCTGCAATAGAAGAACCTTAAGTAATTGCCATCTAGTGCACCGCCAAGGGGAGGTCCACCTGGCGTCACTACCCCCCTACGGGACGAACATCAACTGTAGCTTACTTATACCTTTGTTTGGCAAATAATGAGCATTATACTTAAGCATATTGAGCCCTATTTAATAATTACCTCAAATATAATAGAGACTAGAATCGTCGTATGAATAGTTCATTGTTTTCTCTCGAGCATATTTTCTTTGGAAGTATGAAATTGACTTGTAATGAGGTACTTGTCCATTATCTAACATAGCCCACATGGGTTAAGTAGTTAAATTTGGTATAAATGTAGAAATACTTTCCTTTGCTCGTATTATATTTTTATGACTAAACAGATGATCCTCTGTGCACGTCGTGGCTTTGTCCCCACCATAGATAAATAAATCATTTATCGGCATTGCTCCATTCACTTCCTCTCAGCTGATCGTTATTTGTATTTTCACCTAATTATTTGATTCTATAAATGTTACACAAGTTTTCTGAAAGTAAAAATTGGATGTCAGGAATATTAAGGTAAATGGCTACTTTTGTTTGGTAATAAGTTGGTGATGTAGCATAGAATCGTCTTAATTTGAAGATTAGAAAAATTTTGATGGAACAAAAATAATAATAATAATAATAATAATAATAATAATAATAATAATAATAATAATAATAATAATAATAATAATAATAATAATAATCTCCGAAAGTTCTGAACACTAATCAGTTTCTCCGTGGAACGAAAACTGAGGCTAAGTAGTAGTTAGTATCTCTCTCTCTCTCTCTCTCTCTCAATGTGTATCTATCATGACTATTATTCGTTACAACACAATTTCAGTTTCATTTTCATAATCTGGTTTCACGGATCTACAAAAAAAAAAAAAACGGTCGTAATGGCGCTAAGAGCAAAGATAAAGCGCATCATTTACCTCCCAATAGGTGGCTTAATGAGCAGAAAAGTGGTGCTTATAAATGACTCGAATTAAACAACTTGAAACGACGAATATTGCCTACCATACGTGTAGAAACATGCCAATGATAACAGTTTTGTGCAAGATGGAGGTAAGAGGAGATGAGCTGAACTTTTCAAAGAATATAACCTCATTCTTTCGTAATGGAGTCGGATTTTTGACTGTACTTTTGAACTGGGATGTGACTGAACCCAGTAAAACTGGTAGAACTAGACAGTCAAAGTCACAGGTAAAAAAACAAAAAAGTCAGTGAGGTTAAAAAAACAAAAAAAGTTCAGGTTATTAAAAAAGTCACAGGCAAAAAAAGTTAGATAAAAAAAGTCACAGATAAAAAAGGTCACAAAGTAAAAAAAGTCACAGGTAAAAAGTCACAGAAAAAAGTCAAAGATAAAAAAAAAAAACACAAAAATCTTTTCCCCAAGGGTTTTAATCCGGAATATATCCACCTTTGCTGCTAGGGGATGGCCGTAAAAACGTAAACAAATATTTACTTTAAATATCATAAAGATAATGACTCCAAAGAAATATTGTGAATGTGTCCCTGTGTCTGTATTACCGCCCACTTTAAATCAATGCGATTTTTTTTCCCCCTACTTTTTTCCTGCAACTTTTTTCCCGTGACTATTTACGGCCACCGTGACGGATAATTAGTATCGTATTGCGACGTCCCTTATAAAAACGAGTAATCTGAGACGCGAGATTAAAGTCTTATTAATTAATAATATATAAAATCCATTACTTAAATCTTACTTCATCTGAATAAACGGTCAAACATTTGGCGTTTTCTTTCTCCTCTGAGCCATATCGCAGTGCTAAGCGTTCAGTGTTCAGACCTGCGAATGAGAGGAACAGACAATTAACTGCAGAAACTAGTAATAAAAATTTGATAGTTTGATCATTCATTTCATGAACTATCAACAAATGGGAATAACACTTAAAAAAAATTACAGGGAAAGATCTGAAAGGGATTGTGGTATCGGAGTGATTCCTGAATGAATCCGAGGCATGGATACTGAACAGGGCTCATTTCAGGGGATAAGAGTAATTCGAAAGCTTATAATTGAATGTTTCTATTGCTATGAAAATAATGTATTGCAACGTCCGTTTCACTTAGCTAAATCATAACACTGAATGGTAGCAACTACAAGCCAGTCTTCGACCCGCTAATGCTCCCAAAAGGCCTGTCCACACGACAGGGCCTGATCGGCGGACCTCCCCTCTAACAGGCACACGACGGGAAAACCGTCAAATTGCCCGATGGGTCTTGTAGAAAAATCACCATGGTGGTGCCCAATGGCATGAGCTTCGACTCTGGCAGACGTACGTTAACCATATACATTTCTTGTACTAAGCCATTCTTTGGCACATATTCTCTTCTTTTTCATCACACACAAGCAATTATCGTGTACAACAATTTCTCTTTGCGTCTCTCCATCGCCTCACCCGTGTGGACAACATTCACGGGTAAGGCTGTAAGCCCGCCAGAATTTGCCCGTCAACCTCGGAGCACGCCGATCAGGCCCGCTCGTGTGGACAGGCCTTGAGGCTTTCGATACATTGATCCCTTATAGTAATTCGAATGTAAACACTTGCACTCTAAGAGCCAGTCGCTGACTACAGGAAACAATTAGACCTAAGTAATGACACTACAGATAACCTTGATCTGGCAATTATCTCTAAGATATGACCACATTAACTTTAGTGTTTCATTAGACTTGGCTCTCTTTGAAACTAATATACATAAACTTTGTAACTTCAATGTCAGGAGCCATACACTTGATCTCAGTAACAGTGTCTTGCTGATGGTGTGTACAATAGGCCTAGAAAATTTTATCAGGTGTTCTGTGGGGAAGTGTTCTTAGTCCTACTTTCTTTTTAGTCCCTTAATATTGCAATCAAAGAATCATGACTTTTGTACACCGGATATTTTTGAATAAGTAAAAAAGAAAAAAAGTCCCTTAAGAGACAAGAATTAAGGAGCGCCTCAGTGGCGTGGTTTGGTTTGGTGTTTGCCTCTCACCACGGTGGTCACGGGTTCGATTCTCGGCCATTCCATTGAGGAGTGAGAGATGTGTATTTCTGGTGATAGAAGTTCAGTCTCGACGTGTTCGGAAGTCACGTAAAGCCGTTGGTCCCGTTGCTGAATAACCACTGGTTCCATGCAACGTAAAAACACCATACAAACAAACAAACAAGAATTAAGGAAACTGGTGCAATAGAAGCCTGCCTATGCTCTCCTGGTCTGGTCCTTCTTTTTTTTCCCACAAATAAGAATTTAGCTTATACTCACAAATATAAATAATATATATATATATATATATATATATATATAATATATATATATATATAGATATATATATATATACTATATATAAATATATATATATATGTAGTAAATATTATTTATATAAATATATATTTATAATAATAATATATATATATGATATATAGATATATATATATATATATATATATATATATATATATATATATATATATATATTATATCTATATATATATATATATATATATATATATATATATATATATATCTATATATATCGATATATATATACATATATATAATAATATATACATATAATATATAAATATATAAATAATAATATATATAAATATCTATATATATATATATATATATATATATATATATATATCTATATATACATATATATATATATATATATATATATATATATATATATATAGTATATATATATATATATATATAGATATAATATATAATATATATTTTATAATTCATAGACATATACATATATATATATAAATATATATATATATATTATATATATATATATATATATATATATATATATATATATATATATAAGCAAATTCCACAGGAAAATGATACTCACAAGTCCAAGCGCTTTCGTCTTTACTCAGACATTGTCAAGGAGTTAATGAGGTACAATTGGAGAGAAAGGTCTCGGGTACAACACAAGATCAAGAATACCAGATGGTTAATTGTCAAAAGGGTAAAATTTAAAAGAGATAATCCAGGATTATCGGATATCACACGGTCACAAACCTAAACAGATTGACCCTAACCGAAATTACAAAGTTTCTTTACAGTCCAAAACTTGTAAAAACTGAATGTATTAATTTTGTTGCTTATATTTATCTACAACTTTTTTCATTGTGAAAGCATCAAGTTTAAATAAAAACCAAGACTAAATTTAGAACATTTCTATTATTTGACTTGATAAACAAGATTCAATGATATTCCTTTTAACTGTCATTACATGGGATAAGGCTCTTGCTTGACTCCAGTTAATAGGATGGTCTAAATCTCCATTTATGTCACGAATAATGCGATTCGATATTTGCCCAGTTCTCTCAGAATACTGATGCTGTTTGAGACGTTGTGAAAGAGATTTACCGGTTTGTCCGTAATAGACTTTATCACACTTTTTGCAAGGAATTTCATATATACAGCCTGGAAGATCTTAAGGAGAATTTTTTATTATTAAACTCTTGACATTAATATTACTGAAAAAGCAGATTTTATGTTAAAAAGCTTTAAAATTCTAGGAATATCTAAAAACCTTTCATCATAGGGTAATTTTAGAATGTTATTCTTACTAAATTCAAGTTTGTCATTAGTTGAATAAAAATGTTTTTTCTAGCTCTTTTCCATGCCACTCTACAAAGTCCTTGGTATTTAAGTTTCATTGCAATATTCATAAAATAGTTTTAATTTCAGCATCAATAAACTGCAGGCTACAGACACGGAAAGCCCTTAGAAACATCCCAGAAAAAACAGAATTTAACATTTTGATGGTGATTGGGAGTAGTAATGAACAAAAGAGGCAATGTTAGTTGATTTTCGAAAGACTGAAAAGGTGAAATTTTCTATCATTTCTATGGACAGTTACATCAAGAAAATTCAAATTACAATTTCTTTCTTCCTCTACGGTAAATTTTATAGAAGGGACTAAATTATTGAGATTATTAAGGAATTCCTGGAGATTTTCGTGAACTGGCCAAATACAGAAAATATCATCCACGTACCTAAACCAAATAATTTTTGGGGGCAAAATTCTTGGTAAGAGTTTTGTCTCAAAAAATTCCATGTAAATATTGCTAAGGAGATAAGGGATTACCCATAGCCATGCCAAACTTTTGTGTACAAAAAATTCCCCATTAAAACAAAATTTACTATCTTTGATACATAACCTTATGAGACTAATGAGGTTTGGCCACACTTAAGGGAATGTCATGACGTTCTAATTCCTCCTCCAAATATTCAAGTAAGTCATCTACAGGCACTTTTGTAAATAAAGAGACAACATCAAAACTTACCATATTAAAATCAAAATTCAAATTTAAACTATTCAATTTGTTTATAAAATCAACATTGTTTTTAACATTCGTGTTAGAAATGTTTCCTACCAAAGGAGTAAGAATTTTTACAAGCCATTTAGATAAATTATACGTAACTGAGCCCACTGAACTAATGATTGGTCTGATAGGGTTATTGATTTTATGTGTCTTGACTAAACCATACACATAAGGTAGGGAGACGCATTGCGGTGTAAAATGTTTAATTAAATGGCCCAAGCCCTTCAAAATGGATTTAATTTGTTTATTAAAATGGGAGTTCACTCTCTGTGTAGGGTCAGACCTGTTTCATTTAGCAATGTCATTATTTTACTTACAAAGTCACTTTTATTCATTATTCCACTGCATTAGATTTATCTGCTTTTGTCACTTTCACTGTTTCGTCTTCTTTAATTTTCTTAAAAGCCTGGAGAAATCTCACGGGTACATTAGGGGGAGAAGGCTTACACATAGCACCATACACAATACCTTTACAAATATTGATATCATCAGGGCATAGGTTTTTGAAATGTCGACACAGACCAGGTTACCATTAAATACACCAAAGCTTAACCCATATCCCAAAGCCGCTGTCGTAGCACTATCCACTGGTTTGTCTGATAAATTAATCATGAAGTCCACGTTGGCATGCTTAGTCCAGTCGCTTTCAGCAATAAGATTCTTCAGCTTCACTTGAAGCTTCCTTTCAAGACGTTTGCAGCACTTTTTCAATTTTCCGTAGCAGTAATCCAGCATCCGATTCTTCCAATTGACAGGAACCGTCTGATTAAAGCCATACCGTCTGCTTCTAAGTGTACGGAACGCATCATCTACTTCCATTTTTGTGATGTCGATGTGTTTCTGAAGTATAATGTGTTGAAATCGTCGAAAGGTCGCTCTGTTAGACAAAGAATTCTCACTGGTAAAATCGACTTGGACATCACTTGCTCGTTCATACACTTCCGTAGAAAAGAAAGTCGGAGTTTCAGTTTGTGAGCAATGATAAGAGCATTACAGAAGGATGTCACGAATAGAACAAGGCTCGAAAATTCACAGAAAAGGCGTTAGAAGTTGCGTTTGGTTTCCATTATGCTTAAAAAATCACAGTAGATGCACGTGACTTCATTAAATAAGCGAATACCACAGGAAAAAATGATAGTCTTGGTATTCTTGATTTCATTAGCTCCTTGACAATGCCTTAGTAAAGACGGATGCGCTTGGATTTCTGACTATCATTTTCCTGTGGTATTCACTTATTTAATGAAGTCATGTGCATCTACTGTGATTTTTTAATCTATATATATAATATATATATCTATATATATATATATATATATATCTATATATATATATTTTATATATATATATATATATATAATTCTAGAATATACATATATATATATATATATATATATATATATAATATAATTATATATATATATATCTAATATATCTATATATATATATATATATATATATATAAAATATATAAAAAAAATATATATATATAATAATTATATATATATCTCTATATTTATATATATATGTATATATATAATATATATATTAGTATATATATATATATATATATATATCTCTCTAGTATATATATATGTGTATATAAATATATAATATTATATATTATATATATATATATATATAATATATATATATATATATTATATATATATATATATATTGTGGTCTTCCGCTTTGGCGAAAGACTGTTGTTCGTAGCATTACTGGTTCTACTTTTCTTCTCTCCTACGTTGTATCTTAGTAAAGTTGATTCTTTTTAGAATAAGGGAGATGATTCAAACAGAGGAAGTTGATACATTAAAAACAACTTCATTTCTCAACTCCATCACAAGAGAGATGGTTCGGTCAGAAGACAGCTCCGTTCGATAACTGGAATAGAACTAACAATTCAAAGCATCGTGTCGATAGCGAAACACTAGCTATCTCAGCGATTTATACAAAAAGAATAAGTAGTCCGCCGGCTCGGAAGTTACAAGTTTCCGGCGCAGGTTAACAGGTCAACCGCTTCCCATGGAAGGTGTTGTGAGCAGTTAACAGATTCATGAATTGATGATGTTTCCAAACAAACGTAAAACAGGCTACTGCAAGCATTGCGCAGCGTGATCTAGATTTGAGATTGTCACGTAGGACGCTCCTAATTCACCAATGACCCCTCAGGTCATGGGTTCTATTTACAGATATGTAATTATCTGTTTCAGAACGTTATTTATTACATTAGGCTCGACAGCTACCATTTCAAGCCTTGAATAAAAAAAACAAAAGTTACTTTAAACATGGTTTCTTAGGAGTGTGCTCGTAACATATAGTTTAGATATAATCATAACAAGTGATTAAGTGCATAAAAAGGTTTTGTTACATACCCTTTTTGGACATATTCATAAATAAAGAAAAATGCATGGAAAAATATAGATCCATGTTTGATTATAATGATTATTAGGTACCCCAAAAAAATTAAAAGGTTAACATGTATTACATGAAGATTATAGTAATAGGAAACCCGATTAAGAATAGCGGTTACTCAGTAATATTTATAACATGATCATGGATAATTGTTAAAGAGTACTTATCACTCTTTGTAATATATAATTGTGCACATATATAGATTCCTGGTACGTACACGCACCAATAGTTTAATATATAGGGCTTCAATATTTTATTAGGTGCCCGAAAATACTTTTTATGTATATTAATATATATATTTTGGGCTACAATATTTTATTAGGTGCCCGAAAAGATACTTTTAACTGTTCAAATGCAAAGGCTTGGAGTCTTTCTTGTCCTCATATTGCCAGCGTACAGACCGCTTTTCACACACAACACAATTCCAGACAGTTTTCCTAGGAACCTAGGTGAAATGGCCACTTTCAGATGGCCCTGAACGTATATGCTTTTAACGCAATAGGAGTGTCGTCTGGACGCGGCAAAACGTTCCCTTGAAGATCCTTCTGTGTTTGCCTCATCCTACGCCAAGGCAAAGATGTTAACGGCGATAATAAACATTGCCGTAACGCAAAAACACGGCTAGCAGCACGTAGTAACGAAAGATTTTCTCTCCTGCATAAGTCGGTAACGCGTGGTCCATCTCAGCCAGTTGCGTCAAATGATGAGCCACCCGCGCGTTGCATGGGAGTGGTAGTGATGGGATAATTGTAGTCGCCCAGGTGTAGTTCATGAAGAAGGTCCTCTCACGTATTATCGTGTTGACCCCTCTGACTGTGTAGTTTGTAGATGTCCCTGTACAACCATCAGCTGCGACAAAGACTTGGGATGGGCGGTGGTCCCGTTCGGGCATGACACTTGAAAACCTTCCTTGTCGTATCGGATCCAGGAGCCGTTGTTCATTCTGTAATTGAACTTATTACCGTCAAAGGGATAAAGTTTCTTCAGACAACCTTCGCGTGTATGGGAGAGAGAACCGTTTAGCACTATGCCTAAACTCACATGAATCCATTGATATAGGGTGGAATTCAAAAGAGTCAGCTGTACAAACTTATTATTCATGGCTTCTGAACAGTGAGTGAATTTATCTAAGTCTTTAATGACTGTATATGATTTCTTATCAGGGGAAATCAATACCTGTCCCGTCAAACTGGATATTACTGGACTTGAGTTATTCGTCATGAAAGTTGGGAACGGTGCTATTTTGTATGATTGCCAGGCATCGGAAGAATCAAAGGGGATAGTGATCATAATCCTATAATTTTCAACGCTTACCGATATTAAGCTATAATAAAACTCTATTTTATGGGCGTCTAATAAAGGAATATAACCTAGTTTCTCCCGTCTGTTCTCCAAAGTTAAAGTCAGATCTTTAATAGGCATAAGGTGTGGAGATAACACACCCTTTTGTTGCTAACGTAATAGCTTCTACATAGTCCTTTGATTTTCTCAATAAAATGTATATTTTGGTACGGATATGATCTATTTTCGAACTATAATAAGCTAACATAGTCATCAAGTGTTGAACTTCCATAATCTGATCGATATTACTAGAATGTTCGTTCACCAAACTCATTATTTGATTGATTGAGGATAAGACTGGCTACGCAGTTTGGACAAAGCTATTCGATTTTGTGTTTGCAAAAACTCATTCTTTTATTTTGATTATTTATCTTAAGGCGATTTGAAATTCCTAAGCCTAAACTTGCAACAGATCCCAAGATGTTTAGTCCAGCAAAAATAAGCGGGTTGCGACGTTCGAGAGTATTGTGCCGCACAGACCACATCAGCAGGTCCCGAGCAAGTTCCTCTGCCTCAGCGGTTTTATTCTGCAAGTCATATGATAACATTTCCGCGACGCTTAGGGTTTGAGCTAGCGAAATCTCTGAGTTAGCATGAAAATAACGTTGGTGCATTTCCCTTAACGAAACAGCAAACCTCAACAGGTCATTCTTTAGGTTAAGGACGTCATCCTCAGGCAAGAATATCGCCTGCAAGTCTACTTCTATGACTATATTACTTGCTGTAATGAAAACGTCTTCTGTTCCTTCTATAATAGTGCCATGATTAAACTCTAATTCTTTCGTTTTAGCGCTCTTCCCACACGACAAAGATGTCTGAACGAACAATATCACTCCCAACAATAACAGATTCATTTGGAAACCTGTAATGAGTAAAATATATGTAATAACTCATGTTAAAGAATATGTTTTACATACAAATATGATATATATATATATATATATATATATATATATATATGATATATATATATATATATATATATATATATATATATATATATTATTATACAAGTTTCATAAATACAAAAATTTTTCCCTCACTCCATCTACCCTTCTTTAGTTTCTGATATGTGCCATGGAACGATTCTCATATCAGTGGGTTGGGATACGTTTGAACCCTAAATCTATTGGCCGTTAATGTTTCTAAAATGTTAAACGGGCCTTCAAACTTGGGTGTCAGTTTATAATTTAAACCTTTACGTACGTATACTATAATACCTTATCGCCCACGGCATATGTTCTAGTTGGCTTAGCCATTTTATCATGATTTCTTTCATTATAATTTGTGCTTCTTCTAGATTCTTACGAAGTATATTATATCGACTTATGATTGCATCCATAACATCCTTTAGAGGATTTGATAATTGGTTGTAGGCGTTAATACATGGAAAGGTGTTCTAGCTGGGATACCGTACAGTGTCTCGTGCGGTGACATTTTAATAAATACATGATATGAGTGATTAAAGAGTGCTTAGTTACCGCAGGTATGGCAATGTCCCAGTTGGGGTCCATCCCCCCTAAGGTGACCCTTAAAATAAGTTTAAAACCTTACGATTTGCCTTCTTTCCACTAGCCTTATTAGACTCTGGGTGGTAGATCATGGTATTGATTTTCTTTATGCAAAGGAATTCACACAAGGAGTTAAGGAAGTGATTATTGAATTCTCCGCCAGAGTCGTATATGATTATGTGGAAGTTCCATGTTTACAAATGTAGCACTCGTAAAACTTCCTAGCGCACTCGACTGCGGTTTTTGTTTTAAGCGCTATCAGTTCTGTATATTGAGTCAAGGCATCTATGATTACTAGGAGGTGCTTCCCTTTCCTCTGTCTGACTCGTAAAACCCTGTTAATAAATCTAAGTGTACTCTTTCAAAGGGTTGATTTGGCACGGGATAAGCCCCTAGGCTGACAGGTGTCTTCGTGTGCCCTTTGTATTCTTGACAAGTGCGACAATTAGCTATGTGCTTTTTTATATCTGTAAGCATCATATGCCAATAAAATAAGGATTTGTCTTTCTGTGACATGATGGAAAAACCAGGGTGTCCATGCAGTGGATTTGCATGCAACCATTTTAAAGAACAGTGGATATGAGTGAAATTGGTACCACCACCTGGTCGTTATTCAACTGTGGTGTGTTGCGGGTTTTCCTCGTCACGGATCTAGACAGGATATTATCTCTGATTATATAATTCTGCTACTTATATTTTATATATTCTTTTTCCTTCGGATTTCCGTTTAATGCGTTTATGATTTTTTCTAATTGCTGATCTTTTCTTTGTTCCGTCTGTAATAGTTCAGCACTCCAGCCCAGATCTTCCTGTTCAGATATAGTTTTAACAATGGACATGGAGGTTGATATATCTATTAATTCAGCTAATGACGAGGGGTTGCGTGATAATGCGTCAGCAATGATATTTGCTTTCCCCAGGTAAATACCCGATCCTCGCGCCAAAGTCCTGGATGATCATATGCCACCGAGTTCGCTTAGGGCTGTGACTAAAGCCTTTAAAGAAGTCGGTTAGGGGCTTATGATCAGTGAGAACCTTGACGGGATAACCGTATATTATGAACTTAAAATGCACTAGTGAATTAACAATAGCGAGCCCTTCCTTGTCTATTACTGCATATTTACTTTCGGAAGGTCTCAGTTTACGTGAATAAAAAGCTATAAGGAAAAACTGTTCGTTGCAATAAAGAATTCCTTACCGAAATCAGGAAATTTCAAGATAGGAGAAACTACACAGTTCATCTTTCAAGGTATCGAACGCCTGTTGATGTTTTTCAGACCATATGAAATCTACGCCCTTCTTTATAAGATCGGTTAGGGGAGCGGCTATGATTGAGTAGTTGCGTATAAAGCGGCGATAATAGCCACTACATCCTAGAAATTGCTGTATTCCCTTGATGTTAGTATGTATCGGAAAGTTACGGATAGCCGATACCTTATCATGGACTACTTTAAGACCTTGACTAGACACTGTGAAACCTAAATAGACTAGTTCTGTTTTTAAAAAATTCACACTTACTCATCTTTACCCTTAGGTATGCTGCCTTAGTCTGATGGAAGCCTTTGAGTAAGTCCAAACTGGTAAAATATTTGTTCTGCCCTATTAAAGATAGAATATCGTCAGTACATGGCACTGGGAATCGGTCAGGGATTGTTTCCTCATTTAAGCGACAAAAATCTACGCATATCCGCCAAGTTCGATCTTTTTTCGGTACTACTATTAACGGAAAATTATAAGGGCTGTTTGATTTCCTAATGACTCCTTCTTTTAGCATTTTACCTACTTCCTCAGTTATCTCATTCTGGAATTTCATAGGAAGTCTGTACGAAGTTACATAGATAACTTTCTGTTTGTCCTTTAGCCTTATTTGATGCTCGATGACATCCGTTTTTCCTAAGGTTCCATCCGTAGTGGAAAAAACATCATGATATTCAGTTAAAAGATTCAAAAATTTCTGCTGAATTTCTTCTTCTTGAATGTCTTTATTGATTTTAATTTTTATAGATTACAAAAGGGATTCATCCGCAACTGATTGAGCGTGATTGATCTCAGCTACGGTAAGAATGCGATGTTTATAAACTTCCACATCCAAGATATGTTGATTTTTGTGGATTACTAAAGTGGTATTCAAATGATTACAGACTTCGATGTTACATTGTTGTTGTGAGCCGACTGTATAAATGGCTTGTGTGACGGATAATCCGTGTGTTTTCAGAGTGTCGGAAAGGATTAACATTTCAGATCCCGGCAAGGTTTTCTTTACACGCACTAATATGTTCGAAGTTACGTTCGGCTCGAGAGTTTGCGTGCAAGCTGATATTACGGGTGAGCGAGAATTCTGTTGGGTCGCATGGATTATTTCTTGGTTCATGAGACAAGTGATTGGTTCTTCGATATATGTTACTACTCTATTTTCTGTCTCCTTATTATCTAAAACTGATTTTAGGGTATTAGAAGACTTATAGAATTTTTCTTTGATATACACGCCGTGTTTTGCAGGGGCTAAGGTAATGTTTTGATTGCTCATAGACGGGTATCCTATAATTACAGCGGGATACATAACAATGTTTTGTACAACGATAAAGGTATCGGAAAACGTGCGCTTACTGACCTTGTACTGAACATGAGTTACTCCTACCACATTTAATTCATTATTTCCTATACCCGAGAGTCTTACTCCGGACTTCTCTATAGGGAAGTTCGAAAAGAGTAAATGATGAGTCCGCAAATCCATGATATTACGTGGACTACCAGAATCAAAGAACAAAGTAAATGACTTATGGTCCAAATTTACTGCATGTAAGGTTAGGCGTAACTCATCTTGACTTATAACTGCTTGAATTTGTTGCAAATCTATGTGAACCTGCACAGATATTTTGGATTCGGCCGTGTGTTTCATAGGAAAATCGATTGCCTCACAATGATCTGATAGATGATTAAACTGATTATTTGATACAAAAGATGTTGATATGGATGATGACCAACATCGTCCTCTCCCCCCCTGGAGCTTACTACGTGGTATTTGCTTTGTTTTGCACTCCCGGAAAATTCGTCTGACCTTGCAAGTTCTGGCTAGGCGGCCCAGGAACAGAGGTACCTGAAGCACGATTTGTTTGTTTCTGCTGTTGAGCAGCATTACTGTTCGCTTGTTTCTTTTTAAAGTACTGAGGACCACCCTTCTTTTTGTTTTCATTGGCAACTGTTTGCGTGTTTTTAGGATTCTGCTGTTGATTCCGCGAGAAGCAACGATTATATGAATGAGTGGAACTATTGTGTATTGAACAAAAACGCGTCCGACAGTCTGAAATCATGTGACCTGGTCATTTACAGTTATAACAAACCATCCCTGCAGCTTGATTATTATGACAATGTTTACTTGTTGTGGTTTATTCTCATTTTTTGCAAAAACTTGAGTAAGCGAGGGATCAAGGTCAGTACATTTAGACATGTGTTTTTTTATCTGTTTATACACATCTAGTTCCGTACTGTTGGGCTGCAGCTTTTTGTCAAAACACCGCACTAAAGCTTCAGGCAACATGACTGTAATGCTCGTGAGGTAAATGAGACGTATAAAATCTTTCACGGCGATTTTGGAACCTGTAACCCACCCGGAGTTACTTAAATTTACTTGATATTCATTTAGCCGGTCGGCAATTAGCGCCGCCCGCTCTACAACATTAAGCTGAGTCATAGAGGCTTGGTTAAGGATATTTCTTAAAGCTAGTACTACGTCTAAAGCCTCTTCACCGCCATACACGGCACGTAACCTAACTTTGAACTCGTCCCATGTAGCCGCCTCTTGGAAAGAAACACCTCTTAGATATGCACTTGCGTCTCCTTTAGCAAAGTCTATGAAGCTTTTGGCTTCCTGTAATTGTACAGATGGGTCTGTGATGCTTTTTGCATTTAAATGAGCGTCCACAGATGAGATCCATGCCTCAATGTTTTGAGGCAGGAACCCATTGACCCGACCTTGAAAAGGGACAATTGCTGACCTCGCGCTGACGAGCATCACAACATTCGGGTTGCCAGCCGCAGTAGTTGCCATGTTAACTTTTACTTTTTTCTTATCACTCCTATTCCTTGCGGTTCTATCAAAATATCTATAAGAGTACACTCGACCACTACGTAAACGCATATGCAATATACAGTATAAATGTGTTGCAAATAATAGGAAAATCCCCCCCAAAAAGATACTATTAATACAGATAATTTGATAAAGATATTATACGGAGAATTCCTGGAAGAAAAAACGATTAGCAACAACGAGAAAAAGAATCTGCGGGCGAGAACTCATAGTTGAAGATTGATTCCTGTAATGAATGAAGATTAAGACCGAATAACTCACCCCAGGAATACTGGACGATCGACTCTTGATGTACAACACTTCACTGAGAAAAAACCTGAATAGATAAAAGTTCTACTTAGCTCTGGTTTATATGGGGAAAGATTGTTGACGTCCGATGACGTCACAGCCTCCCTCTCTCTCTCGTGTCGCTTGAAGAAGTCAATGTCGTGATGACGTCACAGCCTCCCTCTCTCTCTCGTGTCGCTTCCTCTTGGCCTAATCTCCACGTCCTTGCATGTGATCGCGCGTTGTTTCCTATGTTTGTTTCTTCTTTCTGTTGATGTTCGATGCTGCTTCGCGTCCGGTTTTGATTCTTGGAGATATGTGATGACAGTCACTCAAACGTCGATGTTGATGCTTGTATTCTTCTCGATGAAGGACATATCTTCGTCTTCATAGGATGTTTACAGTTGCGTTGATTGAAGATCCGTTTCCCCCAAACCCCCCCCCCCCCCCCAGTTTTTTATTATTTGATTAATAGCTGAAATTCGATGATTGAAATTCTTCGGTAGGCTGATATGGTTCTTGTTTAAGTTGGTCTCCGCTTGCCACCATTATTGTGGTCTTCCGCTTTGGCGAAAGACTGTTTGTCTTTTCTTACGACTGTTGTTCGTAAGCATTACTGGTTCTACTTTTCTTCTCTCCTACGTTGTATCTTAGTAAAGTTGATTCTTCTTAGAATAAGGGAGATGATTCAAACGGAGGAAGTTGATACATTAAAACAGCTTTATTTCTCAACTCCATCACAAGAGAGATGGTTTGGTCAGAAGACCGCTCCGTTTGATAACTGGAATAGAACTAACAATTCAAAGCATCGTGTCGATAGCGAAACACTAGCTATCTCAGCGATTTATACAAAAAGAAATAAGTAGTCCGCCGGCTCGGAAGTTACAAGTTTCCGGCGCAGGTTAACAGGTCAACCGCTTCCCATGGAAGGTGTTGTGAGCAGTTAACAGATTCATGAATTGATGATGTTTCCAAACAAACGTAAACCAGGCTACTGCAAGCATTGCGCAGCGTGATCTAGATTTGAGATTGTCATGTAGGACGCTCCTAATTCACCAATGACCCCTCGGTCATGGGTTCTATTTACAGATATGTAATTATCTGTTTCAAAGATGTATTTATTACATATATATATATATATATATATATATATATATATATATATATATATATATATATATATATATATATCTATATATATTATAATATATATATATATATATATAAGATATATATATATATATATATATATATATATATATATATATATATATATATATATATATATATATATATCTATATATATCTATATATATATATATATATATATATATATATATATATATATATATATTATATATATATAATATATATATATATATATATCTATATATATATATATATATATATATATATATATATATATATATATAATATATTCTATAACTATATATATATATATATATATATATATATATATATATATATATATATATATATATATATATATATATATATATATATATATAATGTAAATACATTCTTTGAAACAGATAATTACATGATGTCAGTTTTTACTTAGTTTATATAAAAATATATTGATGACAGTAAAGACAAACATGGAAATAACAAGTAGATAAAAAATTGCTCCCAATAACCCCTATACCTCTCTCTCTCTCTCTCTCTCTCTCTCTCTCTCTCTCTCTCTTCATGTTTATGCTCAATAGAGGTATTTACTCGGTAATGAAAATAGACAGAATAAAACTGTTTCCAAGTTCAGCAGCTGATGATCTTCGAAGAAGAAAATCGATGTAGCTAGTGATTGCTGTCCCAAAAAAGCGGCATCTGGCAACGATAACAGAAGGTGCCAAGAATTTCATTTTGAGACATATGACACCATGGGAATAAAAATCCCCCCCATGTAATACGACCTAATTATCATCCATAACAATATTTTGACAAAAATCTAGGGAGGCAATTAAGGAGAGGGAAAAGACGAGGGGAAAATGAGAATGAGGGGACGTCAACATTCCTCAGAACTGAGATGGAAGGAGACGGGAGAGGATGATGGGAGATGAGAAGAGTTTGTGATTGAAGAGATTTTGAAGCAGCCATTTACATTTTCAATGCCGAGAGGGGGCGGGTGAGTGAGACAAAGGAAGTCGCCTCATTATTCTCACTCGGAGGATATGATGGCGTGACAGAGATTGACTTTATTGAGAGAGAGAGAGAGAGAGACAGACAGACAGAGAGAGAATATATTCATGACTGCTGGCTAGCGAGAGTTGTCCCTTGATAAATAAGAAAAGTAAATGATCAATAACTACTTGAAGTAAATAACGAAAGAAAAAAAAAGGATTCATATAAAGAGACCATAAAGGAGTCCTGGCTTTCATTTAGTGACAGGGACTGAAAAAAGGAAATACAAGGATTATAAGATATAACTTTTTGGTTGTTCAAGAGGCTCAAGGACGCATAAATCTCAGTATAAACCGAGAACAAAAATTTAAGACAAAAATTGATTTTATCAAATGTTGGGGAATTACGATCTGAGGATGGACAGTTCAGAGTCATTGCCAGTGAAAAGAAATAATATTCCCCCTTTTTATTTTTAATTTGACAGTAACTTGATTTATACGAGTTTGAGAAAGTCGTCAATTTAGCTAGGTGAATATTTTTAAAAAACATGAAGCTTTCCAGACCGTATTGGAAGATTGCCATTCCATCAGCAGGAGGACTGGAAAATGTCCTGCCTTATTTTCGCCAATAGATGGATCTCCTTTCATGAATGTACACCTAATTATATTCCCCTTCCAGCGAAGGTCTAAGTGACTCTCATTAAAAGCAAAATTTAATCCATTAAAGATTTCACTGATCTGTGGAAAGCCTTGGCACAGATAAAACCCTTCTGCTTCTGATACGGCTTCGCTATCAGGCGCTTCAGCAGAAAAATATGGAATTTCTTTCTTACTTATATCGATGGTATTGAATTTAAGTCTCCCACTTTTTAAATATTCCAATGTTGGATAATTTTGTCTATCAAGTGACTTTCTTGCGCCTTACTTTCCTTCAGTCTCTTGGATTAACGAGTCACAGTATGGTCTGATGCCACACACACACACACACACACACACACACACACACACACACGCGTATACTTACACTTCCTTGTTCAAAAGAACTATTGTATATTTCTAGGCGTTGATATTTTTGAGGTCAAGCCGCGAGTCCCATAGCAATGAAAACCTCCTCTCACCCCAACACAAACACACATACAAACACACATACACATAAACACAACACTTGGTTGTGTGAGCTTACGTGATAAAAGTTTTCCAAAATTCGTAGCCTTAAGAACTCTTCCCAAACACGCCGGAACCAAGCTGCGATTGGCAAAGTGATTAATGGAATCGTTCTATTCATTGAATATACGAACTGGTTACAAAACAGCACCACCATTCATTTAGCAACTGAACATAGTACAAGTTACCACTGTGTTCAAAACTCAGGCTTTATTGTGCCTCATTGCCTATGCGTGGCACGTATTTATGCCTTGCCATTTGGGATGGCGTTGCTAGGCCCACCCCAGTAGGTACTCAGGGTCATTTGACTGTCGCTGGTGTTCAACCTTCCATTTACAAGCCGTGCCTGAGTTGCTGTATTTGGCTTCTGTAGATACTAGCGCTACAGGGAACATGACCCATCTTAGTGCTAAGAACACCAGAAAGTGCTCAATGTCTTCTTATGCAACATCAAAGATAACAGAATATCTAGATTTCCGAGTCAGTTAATCAATGATTCACTTTTCCATGCATCTAGTGTTGATATGTGGTTGTAAATACACACACTGAAAGATTTAGAAGAAAAAAAAATGGCAGCAGAAATGCTTAAAAAGTTCAAATGACATGATTATAAGTGCACTTCAACTTGTTGTTCCCATGTATGGATAGTCGGGTTTTTGATCGCTACTACTGGTAAATTTCAATGGCCTCGGCCTCTTAGATGAACCATTACTACAACTGTTTTTATTCATTTTGGCATACGTTATCCACATCATAAAACAGTATTATCAAAGCCGTCTACCTACACCGCTATGAAAGCGAGCGAATGAACAGCGGGAAAAGGGAAGTCTAATAAATCACGTCCATTTCAGTAACTTTGTCTGTGATTGAAATTTTTAAAATTAATAATAAATAAATAAATAAATAAATAAATAAATAAATAAATAAATAAATAAATAAATAAATAAATAAATAAATAAATAAATAAATAAATAAATAAATAAATAAATAAGATTGGAGGCCTGGTCAGAAGGGAATCGAAAGTTCAACGAAAACAAAGTCGGCATTGTGTGTCTTTCAGAACAACTCTAAACTGAGGCATAGAAAAGTTATGCCAACCTTCGAAAATTTATTGCACACCCTGTTTTTTTATTTCTTTAATCAAGTCCGTTTATCGCACACCATTTTTCTTTCATTTCTTTAATCAAGTCCCAGTGCCTAAAAGAAAAAACACGTCTGTATAAAAATGGGTGAAGTGATCACCGTTTGTCGATGAATATAAACGATATACTTGACATTTGTTTAGCATTCCAGTTTTTCTTCCTCATTCCTCACAAATCTAATTTTCAACTCCTCAGTCCACATAAATCCAATTCTCCTCATTCCACATATTTCCTGTTTCCCATTTGTCATTCCATATACATATATTGCACATATTTGCTGTTTTTACGACCCATTCCACATAAGTACAATTTGCCACTTCTCATTCCACATCCATCCAATTTATCACCCGTCATTCCATACAAATCCAGTGTGCATTCCTAATTCTATACAATTCCAGTTTTCCACTCGTCATTCCACCTAAATCCAGCTCTCTTTATTCCACATACACACACACACACACACTATATTCCACATACACACACACATATATAATATCTATATATATATATATATTATATATATATATATATATATATATATATATATATAATGAGTCATATCACATTACCGTGATTCATATACATATATCGAGCTACAATGTCCTTTAATATCTAATTCGCTCTACCTCGGAATTAATATATTTTCATATATGCTTAACCGAAGGGGAATTTTTTTTTTTTTTCTCGATAATAGATTTACCTGTACTTGGGCGCGAACGCAGGTACTTATAATCCAGGAACGTCAGTGGAAGCTATACCACTCAACCACCGCGAGAGGCTTAAAGGTTAATGCCGTCTCTCACCCTCAAATACCTTCTGTCGCGCTGAAGTATTTGTTGGTTTGGAGACAACATCAACCCGCCTCGACTCCGGTAGTTAAGTAGCGCTTTTGACAACACGTAGCATTTACATGAGTCATATCACATTACCGTGATTCATATACATATATCGAGCTACAATGTCCCTTCGGTTAAGCATATATGAAAATATATTAATTCCGAGGTAGAGCGAATTAGATATTAAAGGACATTGTAGCTCATATATATATATATATATATATATATATATATATAATATATATATATATATATATATATATATATATATATAATATTTTATGCGAGAGAGTGAGAGAGAGTGTTACAAGGAGTTACAAGGATTAAGATGTCTCAAAGACTTGTCAGTCCATGCAAGGAGACGTAGTGTGCTAGAGAGAGAGAGAGAGAGAGAGAGAGAGAGAGAGAGAGAGACTAATACTAGAAACCAGACCAACTGGGAGAACTCAAACGCTTTTCTTGGATCTCCTCCCTCAGGATTAGTTCCGTGCCGAGACGATATTTCAGACTAATGCCACAGCGACAAATCTAATGAAGCTTTTCTAGCATAAACCTTCGGGCGAAGACAGTTTTAAATTCCTATGATTACTACATATATGACAGAGAGAGAGAGAGAGAGAGAGAGAGAGAGAGAGAGAGTACAATCGCATTTCCAGAATTCGAAATCTCCCCCAGACTGGATGAAACATAATCTGACAGTATTTGAACGTGTTAACAGAGATAGATATCGACGCAGACAGATGACAGAAAACATCTCACTACGAATAGAAGTCACAATGGAATACTTCGTTCCATAGCAACGGTACAAACGCCTCTATTTCAGCTGCCAGATGTTCGGTTATGTCCCAATGACCTTGCGTCGCCTTTCCGAAATATGCAAGACGCCTCTCGCCTGGAATTGTGGAATGTCGTCTTTTCATTTCTGGAATTTCCGCTAAAGCTTTCCTTCTTTCTACTGGGGTCTTCGAGATGGAATTCCCACGTAGTATTCGCTGCTACTAAATATTTCGATTCGTCTCTCTTTCCCATGACATTCCGTTCGCATAGTTACATGGAGAAATTCATAAATGGTCTGAAATAGTACAAATATGTCGCGTGATTCTGACACTTGAAAACGATTCCATATCTTCCATTTATTGCTGCTTTCGTCAAGAGATGGTCCTTCTTAAGATGTTTATCTTGCGAAATTTCATGCAGTGATGAACTTATTTATGCTGCAAATTATATAAAAACAAATAATAAATGACATCAAAGTTACGATAGAAGACCTGACGATGTGGATTTTAATGATATTACACGATCTTTATTTTACGAATTTATTTTTCTTTCAATGGCCATCATATCTAATTTTGAGATAATATATGAATATTTCCATTCTTGCTGAGTGAGGATTGCCTCCTTGAGGAACACCCGATTTTAACCGATAGTATGTATTCATATCGTCGGAGATAATAATTACTCATATCTCCTATGACGTGTATGCACCCTCTGCCACAACTGCTACCGACAACAGTCGACTGACAGGGAGGGAAAGGAAACGCGTTGCATTTTAAAGGAAACAAGGCCCAGATCGTTCCTTTCCTCGCCCGACGGGACGGACGAACTCGAGTTTCTTCGTAAGTGGCTCCATTGCTCCACGGGGATCGGACAATGGGCCAACGGCTGGAGGCCAGATTACATCTGCATGAAGCACCTTCCATTTCCCTATCGTGATTTTAGCATAAAACTTGTCTTTGCAATATATATGAACAAATATTGACCCCATTAGCTTTCAACTGCAGGCATAGAATGCATTTACGGTTGGTATATAGATTTGGTTGATGGAAGCAAATTCATTAATGTTTTAACAACATATCAAAAAATTGAAATTATATTATAAGCTGGAAGTTATAATGAATTTGAGGAAAAGCCTTTCAATATTTTCATGCGCTAATGGAAACAAACGGGCTTTTGAAATTGTATGTAAATGATGTCTTTCTTCAATTTACTATATTCATGATAAGAATGTGACACACACACAAACACACACTTATACATATACATATATATATATATACTATATATATATATATATATATATATATATATATATATATATATATATATGTGTGTGTGTGTGTGTGTGTATATATATATACATATATATGCATGATGTATGCGTAGGTATGTATCGCGGTAACAGCTATGAGTCTTAAAGAATTCCTTCAGATGGGAAAGTGAACCAAAGGAGTAGAAAGATCAAACTGATGATACGGAAAAATACAAACACCAAAAACCTGGAAAATAGTGATTCCCTTTCATCACCCGAATAGAGTTCAACATAAAACGGCACAAACAAAATCACACATTTTCTCTCGGTCGAAGTCACATCAAAGGAACATAAGACGTTAATTTCCCTCTCGTCAGAGAGTTCCTCATAAACAGTAAAGTTTTTATAAAATATTGCCTCCTTTTATAATACCTCCCTTTGTCCCATAAACTATTCCTTTCTTCTGTCAAATCTGCCTTTCCAGAGAAATGCTTCCAACGGCACTTGGAGTTTTTTGGAGAGAGAGGAAAAAAAATTGACGAAATGAAAATATCAGTTTTGTCGCACATATTTGCTGTCCATTTTTAAATAGGTCATAAGTATAATCAACGAGATGAGAGAGAGAGAGAGAGAGAGAGAGAGAGAGAGAGAGAGAGAGAGAGAGAGAAGAGAATGCAATTATTTTCTTGCTTTTTATTCGTGTCGTTTCTTTATTTACTAAACTCGTGTGACTTTTCCTTGTTCACCTGGAAAAACAGGTCTCAACATAAATGCCACTTTTCAGATAAGAACAATCTGGTAGAGTGTGAGAGCCACGAAAGGAGAAAACAAATTACAACATAATTCTTGAATATCAATTTGTGTTGCGGCAGCCGAGAATGGTAACAGATATTAATTTAGATTATTGATTAGCATTTAGGAAAAGTGCTTACAAAAACACTGAGAAAAGCTTTAGACAATCAATGACTCTGATTCTTATTATTATTATTATCATTACACTTGTTTTAATATAATTAATTTCCCGCAGACTTTCACAGGTTCTTCAGTTAAACCAAGCTACCTACGAACTCGGCTGCTCCCTTAGTTTAACCTTATATATTGTACACTGTTCTCCCAGACCACAGGGAACTGTCCTCCCCCACCCCCCTTCCCCTACCCTCTTTTAAGAGAGTAATTTATGAACAGGCTCAATTATTGGGCTTCAAGCTTCGTATCTCAAAGTTCCTCAACATTCGATTTATTTATACTTGAGAGACTTCGGAAGCTACTTCGATCTCTTGAATGCAGTGAGTTGCTTAAGAGAGAAGTGAAATCCAATTAATACAATAGTCAGCTCAGCTGGTCATGAAGTCGTCTCATGCTTCCAAACTGCCCCAGATGGCAGAACACTTCTTCCAGAGGACGAGTTTTCACGTGCGAGTTTCACTCGGGAGATTTTGCCTTCTCCTGGAAGACGTTTATCGACATTACTGGCTCAGCGAGGTCAAGGCTATTTAAAGTTCTGTCCTTTAGAGGCTGTTTTTATATTCTCTCTCTCTCTCTCTCTCTCTCTCTCTCTCTCTCTCTCTCTCGTTTGTCTGCTTGCTCTTCTCTAGGTAAGCAATCAATTTGACTAATTGAAAATGGAAGAAGTGGGCTCATGAAATAATAATAATAATAATAATAATAATAATAATAATAATAATAATAATAATTATTATTATTTTAGTATTATTATTATTATTATTGTTATTATTATTCCGTAAGAGAGGTCAATGTCAGGCCGGGGTCGTCTCTGGTATTCAGGTAGTATTACTGCTGGTATAGATCTGGCTTTATCGCGACGTTTCCAACCTTCTCGTAGGTCACCTTCTTGGCTGTTAGCAGTAGAAGTGAAGAGATGGTGTCTGCAAGCCGATATATCGGCTCGAATCCTAGAGCTCTTGTTCTCATTGGTCGAGCCGGGCTGGGCGAGTCTGGGATCTCTCGTCGATGGTTGCAGGGATGCAGCCGTGCGAGCGCTAGAGTAGTGTATCGGGGAATGAATGTCAGGAGTCCTACCTGCGGTAGGAATCCTATCATCCCGTTGGTGCTCCTGGATATTTGGGTTGTCGTTCGCTGCTGATCTTCGGGCGGCGGTAGGGAGGAGAAACGTTTCTTCTTGGGTTAATGTTCAGTTAGGCTTCTCCTTTCCTATATGGAGGGCTTCCAGGACTCGTAAACGTCTGGGATCGGTGGTTTGGTCAATTATTTCGATATTAGGTACAATATCGTTCCTTTTTAATCTTACGTTATGGGCAGTCCTGGCGTGTTTATAAATGGCTCCCTCTTGGGCGTGGTAGGAGATTCTCTTGGAGAATCGCATGGTGGTCATGCTGATGTATTTGCCGAGGCATCCTCGGACGGGGCACGTGTATCGGTAGACCACGCTCGTCTTCTTCAAGGGCTCCTGCAGGGGGGCCGCCGCTGGGTTGTTCCGCTCATCACCAGGCTGCTTGTCTTCTTCGTTTTTAATATATTATTAAATTAATGGTCTTGTCCTGATTGGTGGGGGTGACGTTTCTCTCTATGATGGTCTTGAGGGCTTGCTCGTCCTCCTTATACCTTCGGTGAAAGAGCCCTTTGTAAAAGAGCTTGATGGGCTCTGGGATGTCAGGGTGGGGGTGCGGGTTCCTGGAGGTACCAATCTTCAACTTGCTTTGCTATCACAGCATCGACGGCGCGATTAGTGTGTCCGTTGTCGACGAGGACCTGGGCCGTTCGTTCTAGTTATTATTATTATTATTATTATTATTATTATTATTATTATTATTATTATTATTATTATTATTATTATTATTCAGGGAGTAGACCTTCTTTGATACATGTTTTGCTGAAAATAATGGCAGTTTTCAACGAATTAATCTTATACACGCTTTATTTTCAATTCTCCTGATAATTCGTTTTTCTGACTCAGCTAGGTTGTTGAGTTTTGTATAGAGGTTTCTCTATTCTTCTTATTGCTGACTTTCTTCCGCACTCAAATTGGCTATTAAAACGCCAAATGTGGGATTCATGTAAAAAACGTGGTATTTGTCAAATTTGATATGTTATACAAAATGCATTTGTAAAACATATTCAATTTTACAAATATCTATTTCTGACATGAATCTCCCATTTGTCGTTTTAATAGCCAATTTGAGTGCAGAAGGAAAGTCAGTAATAAGAAGAATAGAGAAACTTCTATACAAAATAAACGCCGCTGAAATAGCCATTATTTTCAATAAAATCTGTATTATCAAGTTCATCCGGCAAATAATAATAATAATAATAATAATAATAATATAATATAATAATAATAATAATAATAATAATAATAATAATAATAATAATAATAATAATATGTGGCCCGCCGTGGAGGAGTGGGTTAGGTCGTCAATAGACTTAAGTCAAGTTAAGCAACATTGGGGCTGGTCAGTCGTTGGATGGGTGACCGCTCTCCTCGGCGTTGATTCCTTGGGAAAGGATCTTTACCATAATTTCCTCAGTCTACTCAGCTGTAAATGAGTACCTATCCCTGATGGGGTAGGGTCCAGCTATGGGTTAAATAGCAAAACTCAGCAATGATGGAATAACGACAACGACGTAAATGGAACCTCTGGCACAGAGGACTTCGTCGGCAACCAGGTATTCAACCCAATTGTAGGGAAGACGGTCAGGTACTTGGAGTCGTCATCCAGCAACTGATCACCACAAGACAGTAATGAACAGCCTGAGAGGAGCTACAGAGGCAAAAGGAAGAAATGGACAAGAGAAGAAAATAAGGAAATATGGAGATGCTACATCAGAAGCAACCCGACGGAGAGAGGATATAGAAGAAGATTGGTCACATCTGGAATTAGAGGAATAACTACAAACAGAAGCAGAGTCTGGCAGACCAAGTAAGGTGAACATAAAGAAAAAGAACTGGCTCTCCCCAACAGAAAGAGAAGAACTGGAAAGGGAAATGTCACACGACAACGAATTAACACGAAGACGAACTGAGAGACGATGCCACAGAAGACGACAGGGAGGATGAGGTATCAAACAACGACACACGAAGAAACACCGACGAAGTAACAGAGAGGACGGAATGGTAGAAAAGATTAGACAATGATGGAGACAGATACAGAGAGAACAAAGATCCCCTCCATGAAAAGCCTACAACACCAAGAAAATTAAGGAGAAAAAAACAGTGAGGTCAATGAAATAATAAGGGCCTAATACACACCACCAGATCACAGAAACAATAACTTGACATATGCAGGGAAGATTAGTATCAAGAACTTGATGGGGATTCGAAACACCACACCACCGTAACAGAAAAACAACACACAGGGAGAAAAGATCAAAACAACAACAAAAAACAACAAAAAAGAGCAAGACAAAAAAAAAAGAACAACAACAAGCAAAACACGAAAAAAAAAACAACAGAAAACCCAAACAGAAGTACCCAAAGGGACAACAAATAGCAACAAAAGAAAAAAAAAAAAAGCAAACAAACACAAACAAATTAGAAAAACAATAAAACCAAAAAGAACAGGAAGAAAAGATAACCCAAAAACCAAAAAAAATATAATCAAAATAAAAGCAAAATAAAAACAACAAAACATCCAAAAAAGAACCAAAAAAACAACGAATACCAAAAAAACACAAGAAACGAGACCCAAAAACAACAAAAAAAACAACAAAAAGACACAAACAGAACCTCAAACCCACAGAAGCAAACCGGCAACCTCCTTTGGAAAAGGGCTCCTGGAAAAGCAAATCATGGTGATGAGATCTGACTTGAGTAAACTGAAAGAGATGGCAGAAAAAAGGCTAAGAAGCAAGAAAACAAGGGAGGAACTCAACGAGAAATACAAAGTACAAGAGAGGGGACTAACAACACAATAGAAGATGTAAAACAGAGGCTTAAGGCCAAAGCACACAAGATCCAACGGTACATGAACAGGAATAAGGGATACCAACAGAACAAACTATTCGGAACCAACCAAAAAGAAAAGACTATACAGCCAACTAAGATGAAGACAACCACCCAGAAATTCCTGAAGCCGAATCAAGTAAGAGACTCTGGGAAAAACATATGGAGCAATCCGGTATCCACACAACAAACATGCAACATGGCTCCAGGAAGTCAAGGAAGAAGAAACAGGGAGAATAAAACAAAGATTCACAGACATCACGACAGGACACAGTCAGACACCAACTAAAGAAAATGCCAAACTGGAAAGCCCCATGTCCCGATGAAGTCCATGGATACTGGCTCAAAACTTCAAAGGGCCCTACACCCACGAATAGCAGAACAACTCCAGCATTGTATCTCAAATCACCAAGCACCCAAATGGATGACCACAGGAAGAACATCCCTTAGTACAAAAAGACAAGAGTAAGGGAAACTATAGCCAGTAAACTACAGGGCCTATCACCTGGCCTACCAATAATGGGAAGTTACTAACAGGTATCATCAGTGAAAGGCTATACAACTACCTAGAGGAGACAAACCCACCATCCCCCACCAACAGAAAGGCTGCAGAAGGAAGTGTAGGGGCACAAAAGACCAGCTCCTGATAGACAAAATGGTAATGAAGAACAGTAGGAGAGGGGGAAAACCAACCTAAGCATGGCATGGATAGACTATAAGAAAGCCTTCGACATGATACCACACATTTGCTAATAGAATGCCTGAAAATATTGGGCAGAGGAAAATACCATCATCTTCCTCAAAAATACAATGCGCAACTGGAATACAATACTTACAAGCTCTGGAAAAAGACTAGCAGAGGTTAATATCAGGAGAGGGATCTTCCAGGGCGACTCACTGTCCCCACTACTCTTCGTAGTAGCCATGATTCCCATGACAAAAGTACTACAGAAGATGGATGCCGGTACCAACTCAAGAAAAGAGGCAACAAAATCAACCATCTTGATTTTGTTCATTGGACGACATCAAGCTTATGGTAAGAGCATCAAGGAAATAGATAGCTAATCCAGACTGTAAGGATTGTATCTGGAGACATCAGGATGGAGTTTTGGAATAGAAAAATGCGCCTTAGTCAACATACAAAAAGGCAAAGTAACGAGAACTGAAGGGATAAAGCTACCAGATGGGAGCAACATCAAACACATAGATGAGACAGGATACAAATACCTGGGATAATGGAAGGAGGAGATATAAACACCAAGCAGATGAAGGACACGATCAGGAAAGAATATATGCAGAGACTCAAGGCGATACTCAAGTCAAAACTCAACGCCGGAAATATGATAAAAGCCATAAACACATGGGCAGTGCCAGTATCAGATACAGCGCAAGGAATAGGGTTGGAATGGACGAAGGCAGAACTCCGCAGCATAGATCAGAAAAACCAGAAACAAATGACAATACACAAAGCACTACACCCAAGAGCAAATACGGACAGACTATACATAACACGAAAGGAAGGAGGGAGAGGACTACTAAGTATGAGGACTGCGTCAACATCGAAAACAGAGCACTGGGGCAATATCTGAAAACCAGTGAAGACGAAGTGGCTAAAAGAGTGCATGGGAAGAAGGACTAATAAAAGTAGACGAAGACCCAGAAATATACAGAGACAGGAGAAAGACAGAAAGAACAGAGGACTGGCACAACAAACCAATGCACGGACAATACATGAGACAGACTAAAGAACTAGCCAGCGATGACAATTGGCAATGGCTACAGAGGGGAGAGCTAAAGAAGGAAACTGAAGGAATGATAACAGCGGCACAAGATCAGGCCCTAAAAGAAACCATATATGTTCAAAGTATAATAGACTGGAAATAACATCTCTCCCATATGTAGGAAGTGCAATACGAAAAATGAAACCATAAACCACATAGCAAGTGAATGCCCGGCACTTGCACAGAACCAGTACAAAAGAGGCATGATTCAGTGGCAAAAGCCCTCCACTGGAGCCTGTGCAAGAAACATCAGCTACCTTGCAGTAATAAGTGGTACGAGCACCAACCTGAGGGAGTGATAGAAAACGATCAGGCAAAGATCCTCTGGGACTATGGTATCAGAAACGGATAGGGTGATACGTGCAAACAGACCAGACGTGACGTTGATTGACAAAGTCAAGAAGAAAGTATCACTCATTGATGTCGCAATACCATGGGACACCAGAGTTTGAAGAGAAAGAGAGGGAAAAAATGGATAAGTATCAAGATCTGAAAATAGAAATAAGAAGGATATGGGATATGCCAGTGGAAATCGTACCCATAATCATAGGAGCACTAGGCACGATCCCAAGATCCCTGAAAAGGAATCTAGAAAAACTAGAGGCTGAAGTAGCTCCGGGCCTCATGCAGAAGAGTGTGATCCTAGAAACGGCACACATAGTAAGGAAAGTGATGGACTCCTAAGGAGGCAGGATGCAACCCGGAACCCCACACTATAAATACCACCCAGTCGAATTGGAGGACTGTGATAGAGCAAAAAAAAAAAAAAAAAAAAAAAAAAAAAAAAAAAAAAAAAAAAAAAAATAATAATAATAATATAATAATAATAATAATAATATAAAATGTCGAATCAAGAACAAAAGTCGGCATAAAATTATTTCAACGTAGATGTGTTTTATGTAACAAAATTGTTTATTACTCTACGGAGATTGTACACCATATTTCAATATATCAACTTCGTAAAATTCGTTTATCTTGACTGTTTTCCATATGTATCGAATAGGCGCGTTACTCGCCACCTAAATAGTACTGAAAAAGCCGTAAATAAGAAGAATAGGAAAGAACTTCTATAAAATAAATGCAGCTGAAGCAGCAATCTCCTTCAATGGAACATGTTTGAAAGAGGGTTTCTTCTACCTAAAGACAGTAATGAACTAATAATAATAATAATAATAACTAATAATAATAATCAATAATAATAATAATAACTAATAAACTGCGAACTGAAATATATTGAACTCACATATATTCCATACAGTTCGGGGAAAAAACCAGCGATTCCGGTTATAATTCTCGGAACGAAAAACAAACACCTAAACGTTAATGGCCATTCGGAAACTAATTAATTATGGAAATAAAATTCTCCGGCCGATGTATTCATCCCAGGTAAGCCTTTACCTGGGGAACATTCACTGTCCATCAATTTCGGCCATTGTCAAGTCGAGTGTGTTTTGAATGCGAGGTCATTACGGGAAGCAGGAAATTGATTGCCGCGGGAATTACTCTAAATGAACTCGCGTTGGCTTTCGCCGAATTTTATGGGGAATTGCTGGGCTTCTGTAATTGGTCTGTTGTTAAGAACAGTTCTCATTGTTTTCTTTGATAATGAGTCGAAGAAATATGATGATTTATGATAACAAAACTTATAGGCAATACACGTCATCGTTTTCTCGGAAGTTCGGTTGTAGAAATATAATGATATATAATGACAACGCTTATAGATGGCAGAAAGCACAGTTTTATCGGATATTCAGTCGGAGAAATATAATGATATATAATGACAAAGCTTGGGCAGACGGCAGAAAGAAAGAACTGGTTTTCTTGGATTTATCCAGTTTGTAGAAATACAATGATATATAATGACAAAGCTTGTAGACGGACTGCATTGTTTTCTCGGAAGTTCATCCGTAGAAATATAATGACATATAATGACAAAGCTTGCAAACGATAAACACGCTGTTTTCTCGGAAGTTCAGTCGTAGAAATATAATGATATATAATGACATGAAGCTATGGGCAGTTTACGACAGTAACTGAAGGTTCTTCAGCCAAAACGGTTCCCTCTAGGTCCCGCCAGCTGAACGGCGATCTTGTCTTTGGATTAATCCATCCCATCGCAAGCTGGCTCTTCCCACCTGGCTGTCCAACCTCTTTAACTTCGCCTTACTCAAACTTCGCTCTCTTTTAACACCTATAAACATGTTACCTATATTCACTCCTATCCAACCTATTAACAATATTGACTCAAAGCTCAATCAACAAGCTTTTAGTCGACGTGTTAATTACAATTGCTCAAAGATAATTCACCCTGTTAATTAGAGTCGCTCAAAGCAACAACCTGTTCTTATTCAAGCTGTTAATTAGATTCGCTCAAAGCTTATCCGTCCTATTATGGAGATTCACAACCACTTACTCACTGATGAGGTCGCAAGAAACAGCGGTCTCCATTTGCAGTGGGAAGATGAAAGCTAAACATAAACCTGGAGGTTTATTAGTGAGCTCACACTTGCCATCGTTTATCCAGTTTTATGCAGAAGAAACTTAGCAAAGGGAAAGTCTTCTTCGGTTTAGGCTTCGCGTCTGGCGGCTGAAGGCTGAGCTTTTCAGGCTTCTTAGTTTTTATCCCTTCAATGGAAGTGAGGATTTTTATCTCCACTTTGTCTCCATGATTTGAGTGGTTTCTAACTCTGTGAAAGGCTTATTTTATATACAAGGAGAGAGAGAGAGAGAGAGAGAGAGAGAGAGAGAGAGAGAGAATTACAGCACAAAAAATAAACCTTTTCTGAAACCCTTAATGAATACCTGAAAAGAGCTCGTTATGTAGAGCGTTCACGAATTATAAGGACGTGCGAAGGAATAAATTTCCCGGGATTTATCGACTCACCTCAACAGCAAAAGTTCAAAGCAGCGGATTTGTCCCCACACTTGCACTGCAGGTTAATTACCAAGTCCCACGAATTAGACCCTTTTGCTGCATTACCACTTATTCTCATCTTTGCTTATTTTTCGTGTTTTAGTCTTGAGTGATGTTTCATACTTTACTTACTGTTAAACCTTACTGAAACATGATGATCGACAGAGTTGTGGATTTAATTTGCTTCTCTTGAGGTTTCCCCGAGTGCTTTATTCTTTTAACCAAACTTTGCTAACTGATTTATCTCTATATATTTCACCAATTTACTAATGGTTCTCTTTTGTAACCTATGTATCATTCTCTGCAAATTTGCCTTGATGTATTATTTGTAGCATCCGTTTACTTTCAGCTACATTTACCACAACATTTTAACCAAAGCTGTCCAACTCCTTCAGCTTTACTTGGCACCAATTATAACTATAAGAGCATTGTGGAATAACTGATAGTTTTAATATTTGATAATGATAAAACTATTCAAATATTTGAGAATTTGTATATATGATAAACAATAATTACAATAGTACGTATTATAAGGTTTTTATTGGATGACATCGTCTTCGATTTCTTGAAACGGAGAAATCAACTAGATGGCAATTCAGAGCTCACAGTGCAGTAAACAATAAGCACAAACATACCAGCTATTACTAATGATCATCAATAAGAAGTTAATTCTCTTGCAAAGTTTCGGTTGCGCTAAAAAATATATTTACTAAAAAAATTCATAATCATATGAGTCAAAAAAATGAGAAAGTAAATCTCACAGTAGGATGCTGTTTGATTTTGTATATTTTAAAAAAACAAAATCAAACTGGAATACTCCCGTGGATTTACTTTCCTAAATGTACTTACTATTAGGTCACTTATCATGGAAGATCAGTAATGCAAATAAATCGACATATAAACAAGTATCATCACATTACATAAAAATAAATGCTAATGATACTCTTAGAAATAACATCCATGATAAAAAAGAAATGAAATAACAATCATCTGAGAAAGTCAATACACGAAACTTATACGAAATGTATAGCTTTTGGAGATAGATTATATCACCTATTCATGAGGATAAAACCTAAGCAAAAATTATAACTAATCTGTCTTAAAAGAAAACAGAACTCTTTGACGATCTTCCTTCACATCAGACTAGATGGAAGATAGCGAGAAGGTAAAGAAACCCATTTAACCATTTGAGATTGAAAATAAAATGTAAAATGGATAACGTCAAGTTTATTTGCTTCACAATCACATATCTTTTTCCTCCTTTTCATTTTTTTCTGTGCGCCTGATTTAGAATAAAAAAAATCACGAAAATTCGAAAACATGTTTTCATTAAATGCGGTAAAAGTAAAAAAATAATCTTTTTAGATATCAGGGTTTTCTTTACCAATCATGTCCACTAAAATAAGATTAGGCACCAAACATGGAAGGAAATGCCACAGTAAAATAAATATATTTTTCTATTCCTTGTAGCATTTCTTTCCATCTTTGACGCCCACTGTAGGGTCACTAGAAGTCGCTGCTGACCTACTGATCATGTAAGGTTGTATGGTAACCGGGATTGAGTAACATTGCAAAATATCAAATACATCGGACGAAGGGAACAGGTCGGAAATTGAGTTACAAGTTTCGACACAAACAAACAGAGACTCAAACGCCAAGTTAAATAAAAGAATGTAATTATAATGCATTAGTCTCCCGTCCAATACGTCGGGACTTGAAAAAGAAAATTGCGCTACACATTCTGTATGGAGAGTAGAAAAAAAATCCAATTTTATTTTTCTAAGTTCCTTTCATAATTTGCATGTCAGCCACTTGATACCTGGAGTTCATTTTCAGTATCTCACTAGAGTAATTACCTGGTTGCTATCCTCTCTCTCTCTCTCTCTCTCTCTCTCTCTCTCTCTCTCTCTCTCTCTCTCTCTCTCTCTCATCAGCAACTAAATTTTAAAAAGATTTGTTTACCAACTCAGCTGAGAAATAAAAGCATAACTGCTAATGAAGGGAAGGGAGAAACTTGGGAGATACGACCACCGAGAAAACATACGACCGAAAATAAAAAGAAAATAATAAAAAATATTCAGGAAGAGGAAAAACAACGACGAAACAAGTCAAAATACGACACAAGACTTGAAAATAAAACCAAATATGCAGTTGGTGAAAGTAATGACCCTGAGGATACTTCGTCGTAAAGGAACATTCATGAATCTCGATGACTGTCAGAGAGAGAGAGAGAGAGAGAGAGAGAGAGAGAGAATTGATACTCTGTTGCCTTTACTGGTATGATATTTCAGTAGCAAGGAAATTGTTTCATGCGAGAACTGTTCCCGCTTTAAACATCATACAATAACAATTATTATTGTGATCGTGCGTCTCATGAGAGAGAGAGAGAGAGAGAGAGAGAGAGAGAGAGAGAGAGAGAGAGAGAGAGAGCTCAAGGCCCAATCTGCACAGGATGGACGGGATGTTATCGTCTTTGAAAGCATGCTTATAGAACACATTGACTCAGCTGCATTATATAATTATTCCATATCAATATTTTCTCTTCTTGTTGATGATCGTTTTGATAGTTGATATACATCAAGCTGCCTTATGAATGTACAAAGTCCCCCCATTAGCCAATCATATCTTGACATCAGCTTCAGTAAACGCAAATAAATACCTTGATCAAGATTCTGTTTTGACACTAATGATAACCGCCACCGCCTCTCTTCTCTGATCTCGTACATTGAGATCATTAATGATGTGGAATTCCATCAAAATCAATACGATGCAAATGGAAGACGGATATTTCACTCTTTGTTTCGATAAAAATCGATATGAGTGGCTGTTTTATATATATATATATATCTATATATATATATATATATATATATATATATATATATATGTGTGTGTGTGTGTGTGTGTGTGTGTGTGTACGTGTGTGTGTGTGTATATGTATATTATATAGTATATACACATATATACGCATGTAAAATAATATATATATGGGGGAGGTTGGGGTGTGGCCTGACAAATATCTAATATAGTATAGAAGATATAAATAAAATCACAAGAAAAGGAAACTATAAATATCGGAATGTATGGGGTAATTCCGCCTAAATTCCAATTCCCCCCAATTCCACAACCATGAAGCGCCAGGGAGAGGAAGCTGGGGAGGAAGAAATTCCCGAAATGGAAAGAAGACTTTCCGAAATTCGGAGGCGAGAGACGTCCTCCGGAATTTGAAAAGACGACGTAAATGGGACATAACCGCACATCTGGCAGGCGAAAGAGGAAGACCGCTGTCCATTAGTTATGGAAGAAAATATGCGTCATGGCCTCTCATTTTTCTTTTGGAAATTCGAGGCTCTCCAATTTCGACGGTACTGGAGTGTTTTCTCTGTAAATGTTCTCTCTCTCTCTCTCTCTCTCTCTCTCTCTCTCTCTCTCTCTCTCTCCACTTTAATCGTGAAATATTAAAGTGGAGAGAGAATTTTGATAGAGGCTATAACCCAATTAAGGCAAAACGTTTCTACAAGAAAATATCTCAAGTGACGACAAGGCAACATCAGTAATCAGAGATATCTCCGCGCAGCCGGGCCCTGCTTAACTGCTGCAGGAATTCCAGGAAAAATGCTGGAATAGCTCCCATATGGTTCCAGTCTCAGCTCCATTAATTCGTGTTCGGTGTTCTGGGAGCAGTAATTGAAGTTGTGGTGTTTATCTCAGTATCTTGTGTAAATTGCGTCTTAAATATATATTACTGTTTCTTCTTCCAGTAAAACAACAGCGTATTCCATCTTTTCTCTTAATTAATATACTCGAGTGACAATTTCCAAATATTTTTTGCCATGCTTGTGTTAACTTTGGACAGTAGATGGCAAAATTTATTTTCACATAGTAATAAAGCATATATGATTTCGTAAGCAAAAATTGTTCGCGCAAGCTTTAATATAAATATATATATATTATATCTATATATATATATATATATATATAATATATATATATATATATAATATTATGTGTGTGTGTGTGTGTGTGTGTGTGTGTGTGTGTGTGTGTTTTAATAAAGGGTGAACACGCACGCATAGACATGTATCTCTGCCCCATTTTTTATTTTGAAACCAATATCGGGATACTCTTCCCTTCCGGCAAATACGAAACTCGATCTGGTAACCAGAAAAGTAAATAACAGAAGTACATAAGAAAGCGCCTCCCCCCCCCCCTCCCCCACGATTACAATAGAGCGAAAAAGTTTGGGGGCTTACTCTGTATTCAAGGAACTTTATTTTAGGAGAGTTTTTAGGAAATACGATACCTTTTGATTTACTTGACAAACTTATAAAAAATGTCATCTACAATCTCATTTCGGGAATACAGAACCCGATCTGCGAACTAGTTCCTTACGAGTTAGAGACCTTATACGGAATTGCTCTGACTAAATCCTCGCCCAAGTCTTTGCTATGTACGTAAGGTATGTATGTATACCTGCAGTCATTTCCAAATGATCTATTTACAAGGGAAGGTGAGCATCTGACTGAAGGCTTCTTTAATGAGACGTATCCATCAATTCTGGTTCTTTTTATTTTGCAGTCGTATATTTACTGTACCAATTGTCACAGTCAAAATGATTTATCATCGAAGTATCTGTGGGCGCAACGGGTTGAACCAAGGATTTTTAGTGGAAATGCAAATAATAGTTGAAAATAAAAATAAAATATTTCATGGAGGTGAAGTTGGAAGAGTGACTGGTTGGATGCCAAAGTGCGCCTGAGTAATGCTGTCTCGGAGATGATCATATGGACCAGTAGTTACAAACTATTAGTCTAAAACGATTCAGTCCGTCAAAAACTGGACTTCTCAATCAGTTAATGTGTTTTTTCAGAAGAAGGAATCTTCTTGGCACTTACTGTGTCTTCGGTGTAAGTAATCCAAGAGGAATTGAATTCGTTCTACGGGATACTCGTAGCCCAATATCATGAGTTTAAAAAGCTTTGTTCGTTTTAGTGATAAAAAATGTGTCTACACAAACATATATAATAAGTGAATGTATATGTTTGTGGACTTATGGAAATCCGAGTCGATTGACCGATCTGGCGAAAATTTAGCTGGTGACTAACATTTGACCTAACTTAGATAATAGGGTAGGTTTCAAACCTGTACCCCGGCCCCCTTCCCCTTTTCCCCATTCCCCCATCTCCCCTCCACTTCCGTTTGTAACTTATGTGGTAAATACACTCTAAAGGTTTAACATGCCTCATTCATGTACTCATGACCATAGAAATATATTATTGAAAATGCTTTGCAGTTACCATAATAATACATAAATAATAGGGATAAACAGCACAGGTAACATCTGGATAGCATGGACTGACAGCTCATTAATATCTGAATAAAAGGGACAGTCACTACAATAATATCTGGATAAAAAGGAAGTCACCACAGTCCATACCTGAATAAAGGGACAGACAACAAAGTAATACCTGGTTAAAAGTGAATATATTGCAGATACATAAATTATAGAATGCAGAAAACAAATGAAAGAATAAAAAGTGAAACTACCAGGAAACGATACGATGTACGCATCATGCAGGGAGTTAAACAAGATATGAATATATAAAATGGACAGAGATAAATCTCTGACCAGGGCATAGGTGACAGCGCGGACCCCTCTCGATATTCCATAATAGTTCCCATTAATTCGTCTTTCCCCTTATTTACAGAGAGCGTTGTTTAAATCGCCTCCCCTCACGAACCCTCGGTTGGCCGTTTAGTTATTTTGAATATTTAAAGTCTTTTCTATTTCTGGCATTGGCTTTCACATAATTTATTAAGAAGTTCATCTTTAATTTTTATAGCAATGATGCATTCGTCTTCAATATTGACACTATCTTTACCAATAACAATAATGATAATGTTTTAAGGGGTCCACATTAACAAAAATATTAAAAGTTCGTGTATAATTTATACACACTTTATAAGGTCTTTATAAATCATACATGAACTTTCAAAACATTTTTTATTATTGTGGACCCCTTAGAACATTGTATAAACTCTCTTGTTAGAGGGATTTTCCTAAATAATGATAATGATTGTTGATGCTACTGAATTTCCAGTTATTTAAGTTTTATTCCTTCATCTAAAATACTGGTTTTTTTATCATAGTCAATGATTTGATGCTCTACATCCATAGCCATTAAAACGAAGTTATCCAGAAGAATATAATATAAAGCAAAAGTTGTAGGGGTCGAACGGATTGTTGCTTCAGCTCGTCTTTATGGAACTAAAGTGCGGTTGTTGGATGTAAATGAAAGGAGAGTCTACTCCTCAGTATTAGTAGGATTGGCATAGTTGAAAGGAGAGAAATGTGCATCTGCAACAATAAGGTCAACAGGATATTTTAGGAGATGGATTATTCTCCTTTGAAGTGCTTTGTTCATGATGAGAGGAAGGAAGAAAATAATGTGTTAAAAGGGCATGTCTGATCTGGGAGCCTTCGTTGGGAAGATATAGCCAGCCTTGTGCTGGCACGGGCTCTTGCTTTTATCAGCCCGTAATGGGAACCTTCGGCGGGAAGAAGGAGAGGGCGATCTAGAAATTCCCAGCTACCAGGAGCAGCAGAGGTGCTGGAACGGAAGGGGCTCGAGGAAACTCGAGTGTGATACTTAACTGAGGCGAGTGGCGCAGTGTGTGTGGGGAGCATTTACGTCATGCTGGGTAGGCTTTTGGTGAAAGAGTAGAACGAGTATGAAAACAGCCGATGGCAGGGAGCTTTTTCTGCCAGATGGACTCCTGATATATCCTGTCAAAGGAGAATGTCGACTGCGACCAGAAGTTAGACGCATGGAGCCATCCCCTATAAGACGAAAAAAGGCTTCCACCATGAAAATAATATAGTGTAGATTATGGTCAGTCTTCTATGACATTCAAAGAATCAATTTTTGATAATAATCTTGTAAAATTTTCATTAAACTAAAATAAATTTGCAATATAACTATGGATAAAGAATACCGAAAGAGGCCAGTTAACGCTCGCAGAACAGTGCAGTAAACAGGAAGCCGAAGTGTACATGCTGAGGAAGTGACGAAGAATATTGCATTTCAGTTGCGCAAGATTTCAGCGCCATTTCAAGATGCTGATCCGTTTAGCAACGTCTTCCGAGCTACTGTATTGCCGATGTAAACACCTTCGTGCATGAAGAGGGCATCAGCTTGTTCCATCAGGACAGCCATGGCTACAGGTCTGTCTATACACTTGATTTCTGGACAAACCGAAATGTGTGCGAGCATTAAATGAATATAGTATTTAGGTCAAAGGCCAAACACAGGGACCTATGGGAGGTCATTCAGCGCTAAAAGGAAATTGACAGTAAAAAGGTTTGAAAGGTGGAACAGTAGCAAAACTTCGTAGTTGCACTATGACTCAAGTGTTAGGAGAGAGTGGAAGTAAGATGAAGAGAGAATATGAAAGAAGGCACAGTAAAACGAACGAAAGTGGTTGCAGCTAGGGGCCGAAAGCACACTGCAAAGACCCTTAGGTAATGCCTACAGTGCACCGCATGAGGTCCACTGACGGCACTATCCCCCTACGGGGACCATTGAAGTCGAGTAGTACATTCGACTGTTATCGGTGTCTTTGATGCAGGAAGATCCTCCAGAAACAGATATCGTCTTTGACATTTTATATCGCCAGTGTTTGCCATTTATTTCATTAAGTCTGTAAACCATATATTAATAGATATCTTCAACCGTAGCGTATTCCGGAACTGTAACTGAGTAATGAGACCTTCCCTGATAAAAGCGGGACGCCATATCTAAAAAACTAACCATGGAATCTTCTGGAAAATAATCTTATTATGTTTCACACCCCCAACTTACTGCGTGGTTAGGATAGCAGGTAAACGGGGCCTGATGCAATACTAGTATACATCTCGGGAATTTGCATCCAGGTAAAATTATATACATATATATATACACCTATATATAGGTATATAGTATATATGTGTGTATGTGTTTTAGTAAATATGTGAAATAACCAATTCGCTTTGGAACATTAGATCCCTGAGGGCTAGTGATAAACACATGTTCCCCTATAGACTTCATGAAATGAAACCCTGGATTTCACATATTTACTGTAACACACAACATACACACACACACACACACACACATATATAAATATATATATATATATATATATAATTATATATATAATATATATGATATATGATATATATAATATTTATATTTAGGCAGTAGCCATTTTCCCGTATGGATGAAACCCCGTGCAGACAGAAACCATGTCATTATCGCTTCATACAACCTAGAGTCCTATATAGAGGGATCATCAGCAGCAAGTCGTATCCCTTTGTTCACGTTTCTAAACTCTAGGTAATACTTTCACAATGGTTAATGAAGATGTTACCTTACGAAACCCCTTCCATCTCATCCATCAGACGCTCTAGGCCTTCCTCGTTCCATCCCGGGGACTTCTAAATAGGAACATTTCGCACCAACTTGTTATCCTTCGTTCTCTTATTTGACCTGACCATCTCCCAAAGACCACTTTCTCTTTTAATGGAGGGCTAACGCCAAGTTGCTTGGGGAGAAAGTACCTATTAGGCGGGCCACTCACCTTCGATGTGGTCGTATGATGAGAACTGAATGGGAGAAGACGCCCAAAAAAAATTACTGCACAATTAGGACGTGGTGGAGGGAATATCTGATAATGAACCATATATGCTCAGATTGTGCCGTTGCAGCCACGAAAAAGAATATCGGGTCAATGATTGTTTGCTGAAAAGAAAATAAATTAATATCTATTATTTTTAAAGGAAATACAGGTAGCTCCCTGGGATTGCTATGATAAACGTGAGGGTGGACGAGGCAACATTCAGTTTTGTAAGAAGATAGTAACGGTCGTGGCAAAAGGACACATGCGATGAAATCCACATGGCCCTATGAAAGTCCAAGTTGCGACATTACGCTACTTAGCGACTGAACTGTTCTTATCAAGATATAAAATTGAGTGTGGCCATTTTGCCCAAAGCTCTTGGAAGGGTCATGATGAAGACGTGTAAAACTATTTGGACAACTCTCTGCAAAGACTACATAATGAAGACATATTTGTATCTTGGATAAAAAATAAACTAGCTTTTAGGAACTCAAAATATTTACTCTTCTACAAATATACCAAAAAGTTTGTGTAGTGTAAAAATTAGTGTAGGAAATTATAAAAGTGGAAAAGGTAATAAATCTTTGTGAACCAGTCATTACGCTACACTATTTCGCAATCAGCACCTAGTACCATTTAGGAGCTTTTCAGCATATATAGAAATATCCTGAGTTTATTTTCTTATTTTTCCTTTACTTTGGAATATAGCATCAAAAACATCCTGACCAAGGCACCAATTTTTGTTTTGTTTTGAGAGATTTCCTTTCGTACTGTATATATACTATTAAACATTTATATATATATATATATATATATATATATATATATAATATATATATATATATATATATATATATATATATATATATATTATATACACGTCATGTGGTACTTTGAAACACTGTCGTTACTCCAGGATCTACAAACGCTACGTCCTTCAGTCTCCAACATCTCTGTGGTGAATGAAGTTTTTATGTAATTTGATTTTTGTTTACACTCATAAGGTAAATTGCAACATTATATAAAATTTTACAGAATGCAAACTAAGAAATTAGTAAAATATGTATTTATACCATAGAATGTTAGGGGACGACACGTCTTATGCACCACTTCCTGATTTCTTAGATGCCTCTTCTTTCCTTAATTCTTTCCGATATGAAGGTCTTATATTTATTATTATCTTCTTGTTCATCATTTCTTTCGTTGCATCAGGAAACTTTTTCTTTAGTTTCTTAAATATCGATTGATAAGCTGCATTTCTTTTGTGTTTGTCAGAATATTCTTACTTTTATATTCTACAGACATTGCTACGACTTATAAATTTCGAATAACCCCGTCCAGAGCTCTTCATCTATCGAAAGTCTGACTTGTTGAACGATATCCTCTTCTGTGCGGTTTCTTGGTAAATGAACTTCTTAGGTCATCAAGAATCGTCGAAGACACCACTCACGGTCAAACTATCAGTTCTGAACGACTTAATCTGAAAAACCCCTTTCTGACTGGCTGTCAGAACCTTGAGTTGGTCATTCAAACCTCAAACTGTCAGGTTGTGATCCCGTTTTTTTGACTGCGGGCTTGATCAGATCTGACTTGACTAAAAAACACCCCACTCACATTCAAACTTGCTTAAACCCCGCCCCCATTTCGATCTGGCATGACAAATCCCATCTAAAGTGGGGGGTGGGCCGGCCTTTTCTTCTTTCCCTTTGAATTTGTCAATAAATGACAAAGAGTAAATAACTTAATATACGTAATTACCCGATAGATAAAATTTCCCATCTGTGAGACGCCCTGCCTTCAATAAACTCCACTACCCCTTGGACACTGCAGTAACAAATTTATGTTGTCTTTTATCGGGAAAGAATAGAAAAAGGGAGACATTCGGGCCAACAATGACCAACCAATTAATCTATTTTCCAAGAGGCAAATTCTAACGGCGTCCACTTGCGAAAGCACATTGCCGGGAAGGTGATCTTAGTTTGGTAAGACCAAGAGTAGCTTCCTTGAGCAACCAGTATAGAGGATATCTCAATTCTCTTCGACAGAATAAGATCTCAAAAGGAAAGTAAATGCAAGCATCTGCTTCTCACAGAGAACAAGAATCATCCAGCAATTTCCGCACATAAACATCATTAGTACCCTGCAAAGTTTCAGCTTCAAGTCCACATGCATCAAGACGTTGTTGTTGTTGTTGTTGTTGCACATCTCTAAAGGTTGCAATTACTACGAACTTCCATCTTGTGTGTCTGCATTTTCTCTCACTCTTTCTCTTTCCTCATTATCGTTTGTTGTTCTTTCATTATCTAAATGTTGTTTCCATTTGAGCCTGTTGTTGTTCTTTTAATTAGTTATTTGTGTTTCCCGCTTTCGTTTCGTCGTCTTTAAATGTACCTAAACTCTCTCTCTCTCTCTCTCTCTCTCTCTCTCTCTCTCTCTCTCTCTCTCTCTTCTCTATGCAAACTGGTCTTCAGAAGATATAAATATCGCTATCGTTATTCATAATTATATACAATTTCATGGATAAAAGGCAAGAATATAAGTATTGTTAATTTGAATGTCACTTTGAGAAATCATTTTTACTTTTGTATGTCAAACGATGACCACCATAATGACTGTTATGCAAGATTTGCCAAAAGAATAAGAGATAAATGACCTAAAAGCTTATAATCTATTAACGGAATCTCCCGTGGAGGTCTTATTCTTTGTGTAATTAATCCACAAATAAAACTCTTTCGTTATTCTCAACAATAAGTTTACACTCTCTACTTCTTAATCATCTCATAATATTCATTTTTTCTCCCCTTCTCTTGTTTCCATCATCATATTTCCCTTATATTTCCATTTGCCTCCGATTTTTTATCCTCCCCTTCACTGTTTCTTCTTCTTCTTCTTCGAAAGTTTCCCTTTATGTTTTGGCAACGTCGGTCTTTCTCTATTGACATTTACTTGCCGTATATTAATTTTGCAATATTTCCCGTTGTCAAAATCGTCCAAGGAAAAGTCTCCCGGCAGCATATTCCATATCCAAGTGACAGAGGCGTTTCGCCAAATGCGACCTTATTAAGAGACATTGTTAATTGGATTCGCAACTTAGTCAGAAATGGAGGTTATCCACGACCTACTTACGGAACCACCGAGCAATAGCAGAGATGAGAGAGAGAGAGAGAGAGAGAGAGACGAGAGAGAGAGAGAGAGCTGGAACTCACCGTTATCGTAGAATCCATTCGAAATATGAAATACAACATTCCTGTGTTGATTGGAAATATATTTTACTGCTTATATTTCTCTAAGGACAACGGCATTTCTGAAGTTCAACAAATCACAAAAGGTCCTTGAAGCAATTACTTATCCCTTACATTACTGTACTGTCGCTCTGAATGGCTACTTACTATGACGGCGCGGTTATTACTATTTATTATTATTATTATTATTGTTATTATTATTATTATTATTATTATTATTATTATTATTATTATTATTATCATCACAGTTGAAAATGTTCATAGAAAGAAAGGATTATGTTTATTGTCATCACCATTACTGATAAAAGAGGACGAACACCTTATGATTAATTTGTTCATTTATCAGCAGTATACGTCGACAGAACAAATCCAAACTTATAATTGGTAGGGGTTTTGGGGGGCGGGCGGGGAGGGCGTTGTGGGATGTGGTGGTGGGGCTCTCAAAACGAAATACTGATAACTGCAGGCTTCTCCACGCTGATAAGGTAAGAAGGTTTCCAGAGAATGAGTATTTGCGAAATAGATTTTGTTTCCTTGCGAGGGTTTTATCTCCTAAATTAGCCTGGTCTTTCGATTCGTCAGCCCAAAGGATACCATTGGAATATAGAATTTCCATCTCGATACTTTTTTCTTTACTTTTTCTTGGAGGGAAAATAATACTTAACTATAATTCAATTTCGGATTTGAAGTTGAAGATGGACTTGAGGATAAAAAGTTCAATAAAATGACCAAACTACTGAACACTGACATTATTATTATTATTTATTATATTATTTATTATTATTATTATTATTATTATTATTATTATTATTATTATTCAGTGAGGTAGACCTTCTTTGATACATGTTTTGCTGAAAATAATGGCAGTTTTCAACGAATTAATCTTATACAGGTTTTATTTTTCAATTCTCCTGATAATTCGTTTTTCTGACTCAGCTAGGTTGTGAGTTTTGTATAGAAGTTTTCTCTATTCTTCTTATTACTGACTTTTCTTCTGCACTCAAATTGGCTATTAAAAACGCCAAAATGGGGGATTCATGTTAAAAACGTGGTATTTGTCAAATTGGATATATTACAAAATGCATTTTTGTATAACATAGTCAATTTACAAATACCTCTTTCTGACATGAATCTCCCATTTGGCGTTTTAATAGCCAATTTGAGTACAAAAGAAAAGTCATTAATAAGACGAATAAAGAAACTTCTGTAGAAAATAAACGCGGCTGAAATCGCCATTATAATTCAAATAAAACCTGTATTAATCAAGTTCTTCCAGCAAATAATAATAATAATAATATAATAATAATAATAATAATATAAGGTATAATAATAATAATAATAATAATAATAATAATAATAAAATGGTCGAATCCAGAAGAAAACGTAGGCATCAAAATGTTTCACGTAGATGTGTATTGTAACTAAAATTGTATTACTCTACGGACATTGATATATATTTCAATATATATCAACTCCGAAAAATTCGTTTATCTTGACTTTTCATATGTATCGAATAGGCGCGTTACTCGCCACTAAATAGGAATGAAAAAGCCGTAGAACAATAGGAAAGAACTTCTTATAAAATAAATGCAGCTTAAGAGCAATCTCATGCAATGGAACATGTTTGAAAGAGGGTCTTCTACTGAAGACAGTAATAATAATAATAATAATAATAATAATAATAATAATAATAATAATAATAATAATAATAATAATAATAATAATAATAATAATAATAAACTGCGAACTGAAATATAATGAACTCAATAATAATCATAATAATAAATAATAATAATAATAAAAATAATAATAAATAATAATAATAATAATAATAATAATAATAATAATCAATAATAAACGCGAACTGGAAATATAATTAAACTTCACATGTGTTATAGTTCCATACCGCACGAAAAAAAAAACAGCGATTCCGGTAATCATTCTCGGAACGAAAAACAAACACCTAAACGTAATGGCCATTCGGAAAAAAAACTAATTAATTATGGAAATAAATTCTCCGGCCGATGTATTCATCCCAGGTAAGCCTTTACCTGGCACATTCACTGTCCATCAATTTCGACCATTGTCAAGTCGAGTGTGTTTTGAATGGAGGTCATTACGGGAAGCAGGAAATTGATTGCCGCGGGAATTACTCTAAATGAACTCGCGTTGGCTTTCGCCGAATTTTATGGGGAATTGCTGGGCTTCTGTAATTGGTCTGTTGTTAAGAACAGTTCTCGTTGTTTTCTCTGATAATGAGTCGAAGAAATATGATGATTTATGACGGCAAAAATAGTAAGCGAGACACGGCATCGTTTTTTCGGAAATTCAGTTGTAGAAATATAATGATATATAAAGACAAAGCCTGTAAACGTTAAGCAGCACTGTTATCTTGGAAATGCAGTCGTACTCATATGATGATATATAATGACTAAGCTTGTAACAGAAGAGGGCATCGTTTTCTCGGAAATTCAGTGAGAAATTAAGGTGGTATTAATGAAAAAGTTTGTAGACGGCAGAAAGCATTGTTTTTTCGGAAGTTCAGTCGTAGAAATATGGTATATATGAAAACGTTTGTAGACGGCAGACAGCTTGTTTTTTTTTCGGAAGTTCAGTCGTAGAAATATGATGACATATCGTTTTTCTCGGGAAGTTCATTTTTTGTAGAAATATAATGATATTAATGACAAACCCTTATAGACTGCAGACGGCACTGTTTCTGGAAGTTCAGTCGTAGAAATATAATGATATATAATGACAAGAACCCTATGAGCGGTGGACAGTACTGAAGGTTCTTCGCCAAACGTTCCTCTGATCGCCAGATGAACGGCGATCTGTCTTGGATTAATCATCCCATCACCGCTGGCTCTTCCCACCTGGCTGTCCAACCTCTTTAACTTCGCTCTCTTTTAACACCTATAAACATGTTACCTATATTCACTCTGGGTTACTCAACAAGCTCCTATTCAACCTATTATTAACAATATCGACTCAAAGCTCAATTAGCAAGCTTTTAGTCGATGCGTTAATTACATTTGCTCAAAGATAATTCACCCTGTTAATTAGAGTCGCGCAAAGCAAAGCAACCTGCTCTTATTCAAGCTGTAAATTAGATTCGCCCAAAGCTTATCCGTCCCTATTATGGAGATTCACAACCACTTACTCACTTACTCATCGCAAGAAACAGCGTCTCCATTTGCAGTGGGAAGATGAAAGCTGAACATAAAACCTGGAGGTTATTAGTGAGCTCACACTTGCCATCGTTATCCAGTTTTATGCAGAAGAAAATTAGCAAAGGAAATTTGGCTTCTCTTAATGAATGCTCTGCCGCACTCGGAGATCATCCCAGGGAAAGTCTTCTTCGGGTTTAGGCTTCGCGTCTGGCGGCTGAAGGCTGAGCTTTTCAAGACTTCTCAGTTTTTAATCCCTTCAATGGAAGTGAGGATTTTTATCTCCACTTTGTCTCCATGATTTGAGTGGTTTCTAACTCTGTAAAAGGCTTATTTTATATACAAAGAGAGAGAGAGAGAGAGAGAGAGAGAGAGAGAGAGAGAGAGAGAATCACAGGATCATAAATAAAACCTTTTTCTGAAACCCTTAATGAAAACCTGAAAAGAGCTCGTTATGTACAGCGTTCACGAATTATAAGGACGTGCGAAGGAATAAATTTCCCGGGATTTATCGACTCACCTCAACAGCAAAAGTTGAAAGCAGCGGATTTGTCTCCACACCTGCACTGCAGGTTAATTACCAAGTCGCACGAATTAGATCCTTTTACTGCATTGCCACTGTTATTCTCATCTTTGCTTATTTTTCGCTTTTTTTAGTCTTGAGTGATGTTTCATACTTTACTTACTATTAAACCTTACTGAATCATGATGATCGACAGAGTTGTGGATTGAATTTGCTTATCTTGAGGTTTCCCAGAGTTGCTTTATCTCTAACCAACTTGCTAACTGATTTATCTCTATATATTTTTCACCCAATTTCCTAATGGTACTCTTTTGCAACCTATGTATCACTTCAGCTTTACTTGGCACCGATTATAACTTCTAAGAGCATTCGTTACATGTAGTAATAACTGATAGTTTTATTATTTGATAAAGACTAAAGCTATTCAAATATTTGATAATTTGTATATATGATAAACAGCAATTACAATAGTACGTATTTGATATTCTGAACGATGATTGACATAACTAATATAGAATCCATTAATAAGGTTTTTATTGGATGACATCGTCTTCCGATTTCTTGAAGCGAAGAAATAAACTATATGGCAATTCAGAGCTCACAGTGCAGTAACGATAAGCACAAACTATCAGCTATTACTAATGATCATCGATAAGAAGTTAATTCTCTTGCAAAGTTTCGGTTTTTCATACTTTCAAAAATGAATAAAAAAAAAATACAAAAATGTGATACACCGAAAACGGTCCAAAGCACTCCTCCTGAACACCCTCATTCGAAACAACTTCAGAGGAAGATATTACATCCTGCCTCTCTAATTCGCGTCCCATTGGCTTCCAGGCCCCATTTTTTGGCCAGAGCCGCTCGCTCCAGACTCGAGCGGTTCATTTCAAGTAGTTGTTTCGCTCAGATTTTGCACGAGGTAGGGGCATTAATCCTACGACTAACCTTCATTCATTCCCAGCTTGTTTTAAGACGAAAAGGCTTCTTTAATCCTACGAATAAATCTTGAATCTTATCATTTTTCCCCGAGCTGACCTCTTTGATGGTGTAAACTCGCATAATAGTTACAGAGTATAATATACAAAACAAAAGAAAAAAATCATAAAGGTATAGCTGGCCTAAAAATATGTTTACTAAAAAGATTCATAATCATATGAGT
>NC_087209.1:73456728-73484228 GCF_015104395.2 Macrobrachium nipponense
TTCCAATTCCCCCCAATTCCCCAACCATAAAGCGCCCAGGGAGAAGCTGGGGAGGAAAAAATTCCCGAAATGGAAAGAAGACTTTCCGTAATTTGGAGGCGAGAGACTTCCTCCGGACTTTGAAAAGACGACGTAAATGGGACATAACCGCACATCTGGCAGGCGAAAGAGGAGCCGCTGTCCATTGTTATGGAAGAAATCTGCCGTCATGGCCTCTATTCATTTTTGGAAATTCGAGGCTTTCCAATGTCGACGGTACTGAGTGTTTTCTCCTGAAATGTTCTCTCTCTCTCTCTCTCTCTCTCTCTCTCTCTCTCTCTCTCTCTCTCTCTCTCTCCACTTTAATCATGAAAGAAACATTGATAGAGGATAAACCCAATTAAGGCAAAAACGTTTCTACAAAGAAAACATCTCAAGTGACGACAAGGCAATTATCAGTAATCAGAGATATCTCTGCGCGGCTGGACCCCGCGTAAACCGCTGCAGGAATTCCTGGAAAAATGCTGGAATAGCTCCATACGTTTCCAGTCTCAGCTCCATTAATTCGTGTTCGGTGTTTTGGGAGCAGTAATTGAAGATGTGGTATTTATCTCAGTATCTTGTGTAAATTACATTCTATAATATATCTTACGGTTTCTTCTTCTTGTAAGACACTGGCGTATTCCATCTTTTCTTTTAATTAATATACACGAGTGACCAATTTCCAATTTTTTTTTTGCCTGGCCTGTGTTAACTTTGGACAGCCTATGGTAAAAATTGATTTTCACATAGTAATAAAGCACATATGAGTTCGTAAAGCAAAATTGTTCGCACAAGTTTTATATATATATATATATATAATATATATATATATATATATATATATATATATATATATATATATATATATCGGTGTGTTTGTGTGTGTGTGTGGGTTTTAATAAAGGGTGAACACTCGCGATATACATGTATCTCTGCCCCATTTTTTATTTTTGAAACCAATATCGGGATACTCTCCCTTCCGGCAAATACGAAACTCGATCTGGTAACCAGAAAGTAAATAACAGAAGTACACAAGAGGGTGCCGCCCCCCACCCGGGCCCCCCCTCCCCCCACGATTACAATAGAGCGGAAAGTTTGGGAGTTTTCTCTGTATTCAGAGAACTTTATTTTTAGGAAATGCGCTCCCTTTTGGTTTACTTGAAAAACATATAATGTTGTCTACGATCACATTTCGGGAGTACAGAACCTTACGAATTAGAGAACCTTATACGGAATTGCTCTGACTGAATCCTCGCTCAGGTCTTTGCTATGTATGTATACCTGCAGTTATATCAAAGGATTTACTGGGAAGGTGAGCCGGCTGGCTGAAGGCTTCTTTAATGAGACGTGTCCATCAATTCTTGTTCTTTTCCTTTTTTTTTGCAGAGTCGTGTATATTATGTGATAATTGACAGTAAAAAAGATTTATAATCTAAGTAGCAGTGGCCGCAACGTTAACCTTGATTTTAGTGAATAATGCGAATGACAGTTAAAAACAAAAAGAAAATATTTCATGGAGGTGAAGTTGGAAGAGTGGCTGGTTTGATGCGAAAGTGCGCCTGAGTAATGCTGTCTCGAAGACCAGAAGTTACAAATATCAGACAACTGTCAGCACAAAATGGAACTTGGGTGGGCGTTTTTGCCTCTCGGATACTCAAGAGCTACTTAATAGACCAGTATGCAAAGACGTCAAAATGGCTTATCAATCAGTCATGTGTTTTCAGAAGAAGGAATTTTCTTGGCCACTTACTGTATCTTCGGGTGTAAGAAATCCAAGAGGAAATTGAATTCGTTCTTACGGGATACTCGTAGCCCAATATCATGAGTTTAAAAAGCCTTGTTTGTTTTAGTGATAAAAATGTGTATATACACACATATATAAGTGAATGTACATGTTTGTGACTTATGGAAATCCCAGCCGATTGAACGATCTGGCGCCCCAAAATTTAGCAGGTGGCTAACAATTGACCTAACTTAGCTAATAGGGAAGGTTTCAAACCCGTACCGCAGCCCCCTTCCCCTTCCCCCATCTCCCTTCCCACTTCCGTTTGTAATTTATTTGGTAAATAGACTCTACGGATTTATCATGCATCATTTCATGCACTCAAGACCATAGACATATGTTATTGAAAATGCTTTGCAGTTACCTTATAATACATGAATAAAAGGGGCAGACAGCATAGTAAGATCTGGATAGAATGGACTGACAGCTCAGTAATACCTGGATAAAAGGGACAGTCACTACAATAATATTTGGATAAAAGGGAAAGTCACCACAGTCATACCTGGATAAAAGGGACAGACAACAAAGTAATATCTACATAAATTATAGAATACAGAAGTTTACATAAAAGAATAAGTGAAACTGCCAGGAACGAAACGAGGTATGCAATCATGCAGGGAGTTAAACAAGATATGAATCTATAAATGGACAGAATAAATTCCTGACCAGGGCATAGGTGACAGCGCGGACCCCTCTGATATTCCATAATCGCGCCCATTAATTCGTCTTTCCCCTTATTTAACAGAGAGCGTTGTTATGTCGCCTCCCCTCACGACCCCTCGGTTGGCCGTTTAGTTATTTTGAATATTAGAAGTCTTCTATTTCTGGCATTGGCTTTCACATAATTATTATGAAAGTTCATTCTTTAATTTTATAGTAATGATGCATTCGTCTTCAATATTGACATTATCTTTACCAATAACAATACGGTGGTTAATGTTCTAAGGGGGGGTCCACAATAACAAAAATGTTCAAAGTTCGTGCATAATTTATACACACTTTATAAAGTGTTTATAAATTATACATGAACTTTTAACATTTTTGTGATTGTGGACCCCTTAGAACATTATATAAACTCTCGTGTTTAGAGAGATTTCCCTAAACAATAATGATAATGATTGTTGCTTCTACTGAATTCCAGTTATTCAAGTTTTATTCCTTCATCTAAAATACTGGCTGTATCATAGTCAATGATTTGATGCTCTACATCCATAGCCATCAAAATGAAGTTATCAGAAGAAATGAATTTTAAGCAAAATTTTGTAGTGATCGAACTCATTGTTCCTTCAACTCGTCTTTATGGAAGTAAAGTGCGGTTGTCGGATGTCAATGAGGGGAGGAGTCTGCTTTCTCAGTTTATGTAGGATTGGTATAGTTGAAAGGAGAGAAATGTACAGCTGCAACCATAAAGGTCAACAGATATTTTAGGAGATGGATTATTCTGCTTTGAAAGTGCTTAGTTCGTGATGAGAGGAAGGAAGAAAATAATGTGTTTTAAAAGGGCGTATCTCATCTGGGGACCTTGTGCTGGCACGGGCTTTTGCTTTTAGCAGCTCGTAATTGGAACCTTCGGCGGGAAGAAGGAGAGGGCGATCTAGAAATTCCCAGCTAACCAGGAGCAGCAGAGGTGCTGGAACGGAAGGGGCTCGAGGAAACTCGAGTGTGATTACTTGACTAAGGCGAGTGGCGCAGTGTGTGTGGGGAGATTTGCGTCATGCTGGCAGGCTTTTGGTGAACGATTAGAACAAGCATGAAGCAGCCGATGGCAAGGAGCTTTTCCTGCACAGATGGACCATCTTGATATATCTGTCAAAGGATGAATGTGACTGCGACAGTTGTTTAGACGCTTGGGAGCCATCCCCTATAAGACGAAAAAAAGGCTTCCACCATGAAAATAATATAGTATAGATTATGGTCAGTCTTCTATGTACATTCAAAGAATCAATTTTTTGATATTAATCTGTAAAATTTTCATTAAACCAAAAAAAAAATAAGTTTGCAAGATAACCATGAATAAAGAATACCGAAAGAGGCCAGTTAGCGCTCGCAGACAGAACAGTAAACAGGAAGCAGAAGAGCAAGATGCTGAGGGAAGTGACGGAGAATATTTGCATTTCTGTTGCACAAGATTTCAGTGCCATTTCAAGATGCTGATCCGTTAAGCAACGCCTTTCTAGCACTACTGTATTGCGATGTAACACCTTCGTGCATTAGGAGGGCATGAACTTTTTTCATCAGGACAGCCTTGGTTTACAGGTCTGTCTATACACTTGATTTCTGGACAAACGAAATGTGTGCGAGCATTGAATGATATAGAATTTAGGCTCAAAGGCCAAACACAGGGACCTATGAGGTCATTCAGCGCTAAAAAAGTAATTGACAGTAAAAGGTTTGAAAGGTGGAACAGTAGCAAAACTTCGTAGTTGCACTATGACTCAAATGTTAGGAGAGAGTGGAAAGTAAGATTAAGAGAATATGAAAGGAGGCACAGTAAAAGGAACGAAAGTGGTTGAAATTAGGGACCGATGGCACGCTGCAAAAACACCTTAAATAATGCCTACAGTGCACCGCATGAGGTCCACTGACGGCACTATCCCCCTACGGGGACCATTCAAGTCGAGTAGTACATTCGACTGTTATCGGTGTCTTTGATGCAGAAGATCCTCCAGAAACAGATATCGTCTTTGACATTTTATATCGCCAGTCTTTGGAATTTATCCATTAGGTCTGTAAACTATGTATTAATAGATATCTTCAAAACCGGGTAGCGTATCCTACCGGAACTGTAACCGAGTAACTGAGACCTTCCCTGATAAAAAGCGGGCGCCCATATCTTTAAAACTAACCATAGAACTTTCTGGAAAATAATCTTATGATGTTTCCCACGCCCAACTTACCGAGTGGTTGGGATGGCAGATAAACGGGGGCTGATGCAATACTAATATACAACTCGGGAATTTGCATCCAGGTAAATTATATATATATATACAAAATATATATATATATCAATTCAATAACTACAAATGTCCTTTAATATCTAAATTCACTTTACCTCCCAAATGATATATTTTCATATATGTACCGAAGGGAATTTTTTAGTTGATAATAATTTCGTCCCCCCATGGGATCGAACCACCGTCCAAGTGGACGGGGACGAAATCAGGACAGTCAGTGACGCTATCCAATCAGCTGATTGGATAGCGTCACTGACTGTCCTGATTTCGTCCCCTTCCCGACTTGGACGGTTGGTTCGATCCATGGGGGGACGAAATTATTATCAACTAAAAAATTCCCTTCGGTACATATATGAAAATATATCATTTGGGAGGTAAAGTGAATTTAGATATTAAAGGACATTTGTAGCTTGAATTGATATATAAATGGATCACGGTTCGATTGTGGATAAATTAGTTCATAGAGTATCTATATATATATATATATATAATATATATACTATATTATAATAATCTATCTATTAGTATCTAAGTATATTATCTATTATTATTATACACACCTATATATAGGTATATAGTATATATGTGTGTATGTGTTTCAGTAAATAAGTGAAATAACCAATTCGCTTAGGAACATTTGATCCCCATAGGGCTAGGGATAAACAACATGATTCCCTAAAAGACTTCCATGAAATCCCTGGATTTCACATATTTACTGTAACACACACACACATATACATATATATATATATATATATATATATATATATATATATATATATACGGAGGTCAGTCCCCGGGTTACGACGGGGGTCCGTTCTTGAGGCGCGTCGTAAGTAGCCGAAAATCGTCGTAAGCCGGAACGACACTTGGAAATATGCCTTAAACTAAGAAAAACAGTTAGAGACCTTACCTGTGTGACATGCAAGTATATTGCATGATGTGTAGTGTGGTTATTTCAATGGCAAAGGATGGTTCTTGAAGGTATAATTCTTTATTAAACTCTTGTGACACTATAAAGCACAATGTACTACACTTAATCCTTAGGTTAGATTATACACTAAACACTATATTATGCACTGTACACTTCGTAGTAGTATTTGTTAGATCCTGGAGTACTCAAAATCCCAGTCTGGTAGCTCTGGAAGGTAAAAGTATAACACAATTAGTACAAAATACTACACAAAGTCCTGAATGCAATATGTAAATTATAGATATCAAGAGTAAAAGTAGAGTTAATGTATGTTAATTAATTCCTTACTTTTAGTTTTATAACCTTCCTTACTTTGAGTTATATCAAGAGTAAAAAAGTTAATGTATTGAATTAATTCCTTACTTTTAGTTTATTTTGTCGTTCAAATTAAATTTCCTTACTTTTAGTTTAAATTGTCGTTCAACGTAACCCTGGATGCACAAAGTCTTATGTGGCCCCATAAGCCTACATCATTCCAGGGGTTCTGGAATGTACAAAAATAATTAGTATGTCAGTAGTACTCTATGCATAGTAAGTTAACATACAGTAATATGCACCATACAGTGGTTTTAATATCACATATATAACATGTATAAAACTTGTTAATGTATGTTAATTAATTCCTTACTTTTAGTTTAATTTGTCGTTCAACGTAACCCATGATGCACAAAGTCTTATGTGGCCCCATAGCCTACATCATTCAGGGGGTTCTGGAATGTCAAAAGATATTTTGTCAGTAAGTACTCTATGCATAGTAAGTTACATACGTAATATGGCACCATACAGTGGTTTAATATTGCATATTGTAAATGATTTGGTCTACACCCCCCTGTTCAGCAGGGAGTGTACAGTATGTAATTCCATGAGGGACCTTGATCACTTATCCCTGTGAGAGATCTTGGTCACTTTTTTTTAGTATGTACGTATAAACTTACTTAATGTATGTTTACTATATGTATAATTCCTTACCTTTAGTACAGTAGTACATAGTTTACAGTTGTCGTGCTATGTTATGTAGTAACCCTGGACAAAGTTTTATGTGGCCCCATAGCCTGCATCATGGAGGGGGTCCTGGTTTTCTGGAATGTACCAAAAAAGTATCAAAGTTAAGTTCATGTTATGTATGTTTAGTAAGTTACATACAGTAACCATACGTACAGTGGTTTATAAACATGTCATATGTACATAATCAAACTTGGTTGGAAATTCCTGTAAAAAAAAAAGTTATGTAGTATTGTAATATGTACTACTGTATGTAAAAACCTTACTGTTCATACTTTGTTACACTACATGTTACATGTGATACGTATATTTCTTTGTCCTGAAGGGTTTTTTTCCATCCAAAAATGGTGCTTCTACTTGTAGTTATCCCTTGATGACACTTGTAGTAACAACCTGAGTTGTGTGGAAAAAATGTTGGTTCTGGAAGGAAAAAGTAACAAAATTAGTGTACAAAAATATACACTACAGAAAGTTTGTGAATGCAATATGGTTAATTACTGTAGATATATCAAGAGTACTAAAAGAGTTAATGTATGTTAATTAATTCCTTACTTTTAGTTTAACGTTGTCTTTCAATGTAACCCTGGATGGACAAAGTCTTATGTGGCCCCATAGCTACATCATTCAGGGGGTTCTGGAATGTACAAAAAATAATTTTGTCAGTAAGTACTCTATGCATAGTAAGTTACATACAGTAATATGCACCATACAGTGGTTTAATATCATATAACATGTAGTATAAAACTTAATTTAGAAATTCCTTACATAACTTACCAACTTTTAGTGAGTCTCAAAGCTGTTACCTAGGTTGTGGGAGATGGAGGTGGAGGTGTAGAGCATTCATGATAAGGATGCATTCCAAACCTAACTTCAGTGTGCTTTATCACAGATAACAGGCTAGGATGATGGGCAGTCTGGAATGAAGAATTAATATTAAAGGACAGTATGTAACCACTTAGGTGTACAAAATTTATTGTACGTATGCAAACATTAAACACAACTGAGAATTCCTTACCTTCAGCAAAATGAAGACATGTAGGCTATGTAGAGGTCTGGTTTATGTAAGTCAACAGGTGCAATGCCAGTCTGGGAATGATAATGTAATACATATGATTAGTATAGTATGTAGTTACATACATAACATGGTTATTACATATGTAATATTAAAACATTAATAAAAAAAAATGTCCTTACCAAATTCTAGTGGTTGGCTTGCTTACTGGGATGGCCATATGGTACATGAAGTGGGTGGCTGGGCTATGGAGTGGGATGGGCAGGTGCTTGGGAGTCTGGAATGATAAAAAATATATAAAATGATAGTTACTACTACTGTAACTACTGCACATGTTATTACTGTTTGACATATGTAGTGTGTAATACGTATGTTCAATATAAAAAATGAAGAATTCTTTTACCTGAAGGAATGGGAGAGGTGATACTACTCGTATCAACTGATTTGGGCTCTGGAGAGGTGATACTCGTATCAACTGATGAGGGAACATCTACATCTGGAAAGAATGATAGGGTACATAAATATATTATAAGGTGGATGTAATTGTAGCATATGTACACTTTTAATAAATTTCTATTAGCAATTTATAAAAACATTTTATACAAATTTGTTAAGGATTGCTTACCTGATGTATAGGGCGAGGCATCAAAACCATGGAAAGGCTCAGGGTCATCTGGGTCACTGTCCACTATTCAAAGGGGTGTCCTGGAAATGAAAAAAAAAACAAAATAATCAAGGTTTATGCAACATCAAACACATTGTCCACATGTAAGTTAGTGTACGTTATGTATGTAGGGTGTAAACAATTTCCAACATGAAAATGAGAAAATGAAATTGCTTACCTGATTGTACAGGTGGGCGGCTGATACAGAGGGTCCAGGTACAGGGGGATCTGGATCTGGAATTCACAGGTAGTACAGGGAGATCTGGAACTGTCACAGGTAGTACAGGGGACTGGAACTGTCACCACTTCTGCAATAAAATTCAAATGATGAAAATTAATGAAGTTACAATTTACTCTTACATTTAGTTGTTACATTAAAAAATTAACACATTTTAATATGTACACTATGTAAACACATAAATTAGTAAAAACAGTTCAGAATTCCTTACCAGGACTAGGAGTGGGAGGTGGTGGTACTGGAGACTTGTGAAAGAAAGTGTCAAGCCTGGACTGCACACTTCTCTTCGTCTGCTTCTCCTTCAGGGTCTCCTTGTAGAAAGTCACCAAATCCATGATTCCTCTCTTGATTTTGTCAAACCTGGCAACGTTAGGGTCTTCTGCCTCAAAAGAAGCCAAGGCTCTCTCCAGATGAGTAAAACCCTCTGACAAGCCTTTCACAGTTAATGACCTGGGTTTTGGCTCTGGTGCCGCCTCCTTTTCCTCAATCATTTGTTGTTCAAGTTCTAGTAAGTCCTCTGCAGACAATTTCCTCTCCATGGAAGGCCAGCAGCTCTGTTACATCATCAGGTTCAAGATCTAGTTTCAGCCTCTTGCTTAGCCCTACGATCTTCCTCGTCACAGTCTCGACGTCTTCTGCCTGGTCAAGCCTTCAAAACTGTGCACAAACTGTGGACACAGTTTCCTCCAGGCCCCATTTTAAAGTTGTCGTCTTCACCTCGTCCCAAGCACTTGCAATGTTCTTCACTGCATCTGCAATGTTGTAGCCCTTCCAGAATTGCTTCAGTGTCAACTCCTTGTTAGCTTCTATGGCCCTCAAAGCAAAACGTATGGTCCTTCTAAGGTAGTAAGCCTTGAAATTAGCTATTACTCCCTGGTCCATTGGCTGTATCAGCGATGTGGTATTGGGTGGGAGGTACACCACCTTCACATTAGGATGCATGTCGCTCAAATTTGAAGGGTGACCAGGGGCATTGTCCAGGACTAAGAGGGCCTTAAAAGGCAGACCCTTCGAAAGTCAAATACCGCTCCACTGCTGGCACGAAATGGTCATTGAACCAATCTTCGAAGACCATTAAGGTAACCCACGCCTTCTTGTTAGACTTTCCAAATCACAGTGGAGTTGACATCTTGAAAATGCCCTTTGAAAGCCCTGGGATTCTCGGCCAAATACAACCAGCAAGGGGTCTTCAGTTTCAAATAAATCACCACTTGCATTGGACCCCAAACAGCAAAGTCAGTTCGCCTGCATTTCCAGCTTTATGGGCCAGGTTGGCTGACTTCTCCTCCTTGGAAAGGTACGTTCGATTTGGCATTCTTTTCCAAAATAAATCCAGTCTCATCCACATTAAGACTTTGTCAGCCGTGTAACCACCATCCTTAATTATCTCAGCCAAACAACCTGGAAAACTTTCTGCTGCTTCGCTATCAGCACTAGCAGCTTCACCTTGCAGCTTCACATTATCAAATTTGCACGAGCCTTAAAACGGTTAAACCAACCTCTACTCGCGGAAAATTCACCACCAGCACTGCCTTCGCCAAACTTTTTCACTACTGCCTCATGCCAGCGCTCTAGCCTTCTCCTGGATCACACTTAAGCTCACCGGAACACGTCGCTGGTTCTGGGTCCTCCAGCCAGATCATGAGCAATTTCTCCATTTCAACAATGCTCTGGCTACGTTGCTTCTCGTTTATCACCGTTGACTTCATCGGTGCAGCATCCTTAACATGCTTCAGAATACGTTCCTTATCCTTCACAATGGTTACCACCGTGGTCCTGCTCAAGCCTAAAGAACGGCCTATTTCGGTGTTAGTTTCTCCCTTCTCCGAACGCTTTATCACGTCATATTTGACCTCCATCGTGATGACCTTCCTCTTCTTGGATGAACTATCATCGGAGGAAGTACTTTGGCGTTTAGGAGCCATTGTAAATTTGCGAAAATGTGGCAAGGAATTTCAGCAACGTCTCAGCACACAACCTAGTGGTAATGCAGGCAGGAGGCACGCGATTGAAGTGGCGTCCTTTCGTATTGTTACGCTTGGCGTCCTCGACCGTCCGAGGTCGTTGTTCGTCAATTTACCATACAGTTTAATAGCGTTAATTAATTTATGCACCTCCGCTCAAAAACTAGTTCTGCATATGAGTATCGTTAAAAAGCATAACAAAACGTCGTAACCTTGGAATTTGTGTTGTAATCTAACCAGAAACTTAGTTTTTTTAATTATGTACTGGAAACAAGCAATGATTTTTCATTATATTTGCGCTTTGGACTGTTTTAAACTGCGCATCCCAAGCTAGTGTATTCATTCGCCCGCAAACTAGTTCCGCATATGCGGCGTCACTAAAAAAACAAAAATTCAAAAAAATACGAAAAAAAAAGTGTCAAAAATCATCATAACCTCAAAATTTTTGTTGTAATGTAACCGCAAAAACATATTTTATATGTACTGTGCTAAAACTATAAAAGGATTTTTATCATAGCATGCGTTTTTTAAAAGCGTCGTTAACTCGGAGCGTCGGAAGCGTCAGCATCGTAACCTCGGAACAAGCGTCGTAACCCAGGACGGAATTTCCATTGAATATTTAAGAAAAAGCGTCGTAACCTCGGAACGTCGTAAGCCGGAACCGTCGTAAGCCGGGGACTGCCTGTATATATATATATATATATATATATATATATATATATATATATATATATATATATATATATATTATATATATATATATGCAATATAAAGACTGATAATGAGATGTATGAGACATTGTGTATGTCACATACTTTGACATTCCTTAGATGGGGATTCTTCATTTAACTTCCTATGGAGACTGATTGTCCGAGCGACAGCTTAAGAGTGCTGATGTCTTGTTGGATAGTGTGACATTAAGGTCCTTACTAAGCAGGTCAACGTTCGTCCTGTAGGTATGGGCGTTTGAGATAGGTGGCTTTGAAACCAGTTTGTAGCAGTTATGAGGCGTGGACGAAGGGCATGAGTTTGTCTGTACGTGTGAGCCTCTTTCGTTCATATGGCAGTAATTAGCCAGAACGATGGAGACAGTTACAAGGAGAAAAGGCAGATGCCGGGATAGCTCTGCGAACGTTATATATTTATTCTGTGTAATGAGATTCTGGCTGAGATGGGTAAGCAATTACTGTGCTTTAGCCAAAGATGTGGCTTGAACTGTATTTTTTGATATTTTGTGAATATGTTCTATTTCATTTGATCTTTGACTTAGTCTTTACAATTGTGTGTGCTCATTAGTGTGTTCCTCCTGTCTTTTAACAGGTGGATCTAGTGGAGAGAACTGTGTTCTAGTGAAGGGAACTATATTTTGGAGAAGAGATAAATGGCGTGACTAATTACTTTATATACTGTATATTTTACGGGGGTTATCTAAGTATCTGAATTTTGAGTTATCATTCCACTTAATTATACCTGTAAGAATCTGAGTTATTCAATTAATACTTTGCTTTGAATAAACGTATATTTTTGTAGTTCCGACTCTGATTTGAAGACCTAATGAAATGGCGAGAGAGAGAGAGAGAGAGAGACGAGAGAGAGAGAGAGAGAGAAGGGGGGGGGCTGTTGTCAGTGTCAGAGAGAGGGAGAGAGAGGGGGAGGAGAAAGTGTTACCAAACTTAATTTGCCTACCGCTGTTGGCTTAATGCTACCAAATTTAAATACAGATAATTCCTATCCCGTATCATATATAGATATATATATATATATATATATATATTATATATATATTATATATATATATATATATATATATATATATATATATAAACTATATCTATATATATAATATATTTAATATATATATATATATATATATATATATATATATAGTTATATATATATATATATATATATCTTATATATATATATAATATATATATATATATATATATATATATCCTATCTATATATATATATATATATATATATGAAATAATATATATATTATATATCTATAAATATCGATATATATATATATAGATATATCGATAATATATATATAATATATATATATATATCTATATATATATATATATAATATATATATATATATATATCTATATATAGTATAAATACTAATATATATAATATATAATATATATATATAATATATATAATATATGTATATATATATAAATCATAAAATTTATATTTAGGCAGTAGCCATTTTCCCGTATGGATGAACCCCTGCCCGTTGCAGAGAAACCATGTCATTATCGCTTCAACATACTTACAGTCCCCTACACAAAGGGATCATCAGCAGCAAGTCGTAACCCCCTTTGTTCACGTTTCTATACTGTAGGTAATATTTCACAAGTTAATGAACATGTTACCGTACGAAACCCCTTCCATCTCATCCATCAGCACGCTCTAGGCATTACTCGTTTCATCCCGCACTTCTAAACTAGGAACATTTCCGCACCAACTTCGTATCCTTCGTTCTCTATTTGACCTGACCATCTCTAAAGACCACTTTCTCTTTAATGAAGGCTAACGTCAAATTGCTTGGGGAGAAAGTACCTATTAGGGGTGGTAAGCACGCTGGTGCAAAAGTGGGTTTGGGACTTCGAGTTGGACTTCTGTAAAAAAAAAAAAAAAAAAAACTCACCCCAGTTTCCCGTTCTTTCCCCCTTTTCCTCCCCCCCGCCCCCACCTTGCTTTCTTTTCCTTTTATTGCTTCTCCCCCTTATGTTCAATTAACTCGATTGTCAAGCTGGTTTTTTTTGGTAGTGACTGGTAAGGATCATCCTTCCCATTACCAGGCACGACTACAGCGTCTGAAGGTTTCGTTGTCGTGTCATGCAACCTATTGTTGAGAAACAGAGCGTATGCTTGGCGGGGCAGCTTGCCAAGGCATAATAAACTACCGATTCGGTAGTCGCGAGTTCGATTCCCTGTTCTGCCAACGTGGAACCAGAGGAATTATTTTCTGGTGATTAGATAGTCATTTCAGATCCCACACAATCAAAGCTGTAGGTCCCGTTGCTAGAAAAAAAATTAGTTCCTAGCCAGTAAAATATCAAATCTTTTGGGCTAGCTCTAGGAGAGCTGTTAATCAGCTCAGTGGTCTGGTTAAACTCAGATAAACCTTACTTAAACTTAAGGTTTATCCTAAATGAAACCTACAGACTCAGCCTGCGAATATTATGTTTAAGATGGTTTTAATAGAACTTTAAGGACACATTACCTTTGATTTTATAATCTGTTTTTGATGTTTGTGACAAAATGTATAATCACCTGTTACTTGATTTTTCTATTTATTTTTTCTCTTATTTGTCCATTCATTATTTTTACTCTTTATTTTACCATGAGCATCGTATTTTGTGCAAACTTGCCGTACTGGTTTTCACTGTCTTTTAGGCTTGCTTCCATAGGATTAAATGCAATTTTAATAATAAAAATAATATTGGTGGTATGTTATGTAAATGGTCTTTCTTATGCATTCACCCCTCAAAACTCCAAAGCTGTGAGTCAAACCCACATGAACGAGACACCATTACAATGAATACAGGAAACAGGTAACCATAAACCATTCGAATATGCGAACGCAATGAATAAGTAATAGATGCATTAAGTCAATAGATGGATTCCCCTTTGAATTATCAATAAATGACAGGGAGTAAATAACTTAGTATTCGTAATTACCCGATAGATAAAATTCCCATCTGTGAGACGCCCTGGCTTCAATAAACTCCACTACACCCCCTGGACACTGCAGTAACAAATTTTTATGTTGAATTTTATCGGAAGAAGAGAAAAAGGGAGCCATTCGGGCAACAATACCACCAATTATCTATTTTCCAAGAGGCAATTCTGAACGGTCATTGCGAAAGCACATTGCTGGGTGATTACATTTTCAATTACGGAAGACGCCGTTACAGCAATAATTAGAAGTCGAGGAGAGAGAGAGAGAGAGAGAGAGAGAGAGAGAGAGAGAGAGAGAGAGAGATTGCAATATAAAGGACTAGATCCTAATAGTTTTGATGTATGATCTTCAATATGCTGTTGCTTTCAATAAGGAGGATGACCAGCACTTGAAAGTATAGTTCAGCACAGCTGTTAGCTTAAACATGGTCAGTAATTATTTAATAATAATTATTATTATTCATAACGAGCTATTAACTTAATAGAAATGTTCTTCGAGAACAGAAAAGAGAGCAAATAAGAAAAGAAAAGACCTGAGCAGAATAACAAACAACAACCTTTGAAATATAACAACAATAAACAAAATTATTGATTAAAAGGTGAACAAAGCAAACAAATAACAATACAATAAATAGCTAATTATGTAAAAAATAGATCATCAAAAAATATGCTCGCAACGACCTCGTGCAAGGGAACGCGAACTCAAGACGGGAAGGCCAGAACAGAGAGGCTCTCCACATCCTGAGGTCACGTGACACTTGAGACGACCTACTAGTTGCCCCAGATATCTGACACAAACTGGATTTTCAGATAATTTTCAAGGGAACCCGCCCCTTGAGTCAGAAGTGTCTGGAACCATTGAGTTCAGAGTAAAGTTAGTGAAACTTGTGAAACCGCTGACTTCAAAGAATCGTCTGAAACTGCTGACACCATTTAAGTTTCCAAGAGCACTGAATTTAGATAAAGGTATCTGAAGCCACTGCCTTCAGAGAAACCATTCACTACAGAGCCACCGAGATCAGACAAAACCACTGACTTCATAAGTGCATGAAGCTGACTTGAGAGAGAAGGGCCTAAAATGCATGACTTCTTCGAAGCGACGAAGACCAATGTCTACAACTACTGACTTCGAAGTGCTCAGTTTTTTCACTAATGGGTATTCATTTTCATATACTTTTTAAAATATTCTTCTTGGAAGTATTGGTAACTTACACGCTATACAGTCTTATTCTTATTGCAAGTACTTGCTGTTTTTGTCTTCTGTAAGTTTTGATGTTATATCCTCCTGTCAGTCCAGTCCTGGCTGGTGCAACGTAAAGTGAATTTTATTTAATCATAGAAGGCCATAAGTGTACGGTAAAATTTCTTCTATTAACGGCGAATTGTGAATCTTGTTATTAATAATAATTGTAGTAGTAAATGTTAGCCTTAATAAATCGATTCTGAAATAACAATTATACTTGAGAGATGAAATCTATTCGATAACTTCTAATAAAATATATAAGTGAATAAATACATAATAAAAAATGAATGCGACTCAGCAGGTAAGACCAAGAGTAGTTTTCTTGAGCAACCAGTATAGAGGACATCTCAATTCTCTTCGACAGAATAAGATCTCAAAAGGAAAGTAAATGCAAACATCTGCTTCTCACAGAGAACAAGAACCGTTCAGCAATTTCCGCACATAAACATCATTAGTACCCTGCCAAAGAAATTTCAGCTCAAGTCCACATGCATCAAGACGTTGTTGATGTTGTTGCTGTTGTTGTTGCACATCTCTAAAGGTTGCAATTACTACGAACTTCCATCTTGTGTGTCTGCATTTTCTCTCACTCTTTCCCTTTCCTCATTCTCGTTTGTTGTTCTTTCATTATCTAAATGTCGTTTCCATTTGAGCCTGTTGTTCTTTTAATTAGTTATTTGTGTTTCCCGCTTTCGTTTCGTCGTCTTTAAATGTGCCTGAACTCTCTCTCTCTCTCTCTCTCTCTCTCTCTCTCTCTCTCTACTCTCTCTCTCTCTCTCTCTCTCTCTCTCTCTCTGCAAACTGGTCTTCAGAAGATATAAATATCGCTATCGTTATTCATAATTATATACAATTTCATGGATGAAAGGCAAGAATATAAGTATTGTTAATTTGAATGTCACTTTGAGAAATCATTTTTACTTTTGTATGTCAAACGATGACCACCATAATGACTGTTATGCAAGATTAGCCAAAGGAAATAAGACAAACACCCGAAAGCTTATAATCCATTAACGGAATCTCCTGTGGAGGTCTTATTCTTTGTTGTAATTAATCCACAAATAAACTCTTTCGTTATTCTCAACAATAATTACACTCTCACTTCTTATCATCTCATGAATATTCATTTTTCTCCCCTTCTCTTGTTTCCATCATCATATTTCCCTATATTTCCATTTGCCTCCGATTTCTTTATCGTTCCCCCTTCACTGTTTATTCTTCTTCTTCTTCTTCTTCTTCTTCTTCTTCTTCGAAAGTTACCCTTTGTTATGTTTTGGCAACGTCGGTCTTTCTCTATTGACATTTACTTGCCGTATATTAATTTTGCAATATTTCCCGCTGTTAAAACCTTCCGCGGAAGTCTTCTGGCAGCATATTCCATATCCAAGTGACAGAGGCGTTTCGCCACCTGCGACCTTATTAAGGAGACATTGTTAATTGGAATTCGAACTTTAGTCAGAAATGGAGGTTATCCACGACCTACCTCACGGAACCACCGAGCAAGAGAGAGAGAGAGAGAGAGAGAGAGAGAGAGAGAGAGAGAGAGAGAGGAGAGAGAGAGAGAGAGAGGTGAAACTCACCGTATCGTAGTGAATCCATTCGAAATATGGAATACAACATTTCTGTGTTATTGGAAAATATTTTGGCTTCCTAGATTTTTTCTCTAAGGACAAACGGCATTTCTGAAAGTTCCATAAATCACAAGGGGATCTTGAAGCAATTACTTATCCCTTACATTACAGTACTGTCGCTCTGAATGGCTACTTACTATAACGGCGCGGTTATTATTATTATTATTATTATTATTATTATTATTATTATTATTAAAGCTGAAAATGTTCATAGAAAGAAAGGATTATGTTTATTGTCATCACCATTACTGATAAAAGAAGACGTACACCTTATGTTTAATTTGTTTATTTATCGACAGTTTACGTCGACAGTACAAATCCCAACTTATAATTGGTAGGGGTTTGGGGGGCGGGGAGGGGCGTTGTGGGATGTGGTGGTGGAGCTCTCAAAACGAAATACTGATAACTGCAGGCTTCTCCACGCTAATAAGGTAAGAAGGTTTCCAGAGAATGAGGTATTTGCGAATAGATTTTGTTTCCTTGCGAGTGTTATCTCCTAAATTAGCCTGGTCTTTCGATTCGTCAGCCCAAAGGATACCATTGGAATATAGAATTTCCATCTTGATATTTGTTTCACTACAAAATATAATTAAGAGTTTTTTCCGCGGATATTTTTGCTGATTGACTTTTTTCTTCACTTTTTGTTGGAAGGAAAATAAGGATACTTAACTATTATTCAATTTCGGATTTGAAGTTGAAGATGGACTTGAGGGATAACAAGTTCACTAAAATGACCAACTACTGAATACTATCATCGCCCGTGGAACTTCATTGGGGAAAACTTAATCTCCTAATGCACATTAAATAACAAAATATAAAGTCGCAGTTCGCAATAGTGAACATCTCATGAATATATAATTGCACAAAATTAGGAATGTTGGTAAGAACTGAAAAACATTAAACTAATTTAACATTATAATAAATCAAGACGCCTGGAATTAGTATTCCAAGTATCAAAAAGCAACAAGACAAGTGCCTGTTGTCCTTCAAGGAGCACCAAAGTCAATAGTTCACTTTCTTATCTCGCAGTAGAGAAAGAAAACAGATCAAAATCCGGTCCGAAATCCAATGAATACCTATTCACGAGAGAATCATCATTCACGGGAGTGTGACTGCGGTGAAAACGAGCGAGGCAATTTCCTAATGGTTCTCTCTCTCTCTCTCTCTCTCTCTCTCTCTCTCTCTCTCTCTCTCTCTCTCCTTTTGTTCGAAAACCATATCTTTTTTCCTATGAGGTAATTTTACAATGTACAGTCGATCCAGAGTCTGGGATATCTGGAAAAATAATATAGGATTATTCACTACAGCCAATGGAACAAGGAAAGTTTGTCTTTACGAATTCTAAAAAACAGCATTGCGAAGATGCAAAGATGTCGATATTCTCGCCCCTAATTTGGGACTGTTATAGAAAAACAAAACAAACGAAGAAAAAGTCCTACAACAGACTCATTGAATGAAGCAAACGTCTTTCACGATGTCTTTATGAATCTCCCCCCAAAAAAAAAAAAAAAAAAAAAACAAAAAAAAAAAAAAAAAAGACGCAGATTCTGTTTAGTTTTGCTAAATTGCATGCTTGGGAAAGACACGAAAACACAAAGCAAATGGTAAGTTGACAGTACAAGGACTGAGAACATTAAAATCTTTAAATTACCGTTATAGGAACTTTCAATCGTCTTCCCACAAAGAAGACCAAGTTGACTGCGATTTTGGTTTGGTAATTATTTCACTGGTGATAGTTCCACTCCCAATTATGGTTGTCAGTCAATCAGTTTATCTATTGGTTGTCTGCCTCCGTCGATGGTTCCTTTGTACACCGTTCCCACCCCCGTTTCTATAGACGTCAGATTTTAGAAAAACATAAAAGAGAAAGGGGACGTTATAAGATTTTAAGAGGAAAAAGCATATAAAAACAAAAAATCAAGCACGCACACACACACACACACTATATATATATATATATATATATATATATATATATATATATATATATATAATATAATATATATATATATATATATATATATATATGATATATATATACTACATACATATACATAAGTGAGGCCATTGTACTCATGTTTTTATCGTGCTATCGAGCTATTTGAATATTTTTCCCCACGTAATATATGTGATTAGGTAGTATGGTAGACCGTAAAAGAGTTTCAGCCTTTAGAGTAGATCTCGGAGTCCAAAAGTCTGGCCACCCTGGACCCAACCCCCACCCCTTTTTCCTTGCACCTCCTAATGAACCAAGTACATAAAGACTTCCCTCCCATGTGAAAGGCGCACAACATGAGCCTAATGAACACGGAAACGTTCCCTCTTGAGAAGATTGCCAAAGATTGCCGCCGTTCCATCAGGGGAGGTCGCCTTCGTTCCTTGGCGATCAAGGAGCGATTACGGGTGGTGGTTATTTTCAATGGTTCAGGATCAAACCTAATTTGGAATTCTCGGTAAATTACGATTAATTTTTTTATTGGTTAAGGATCATTCTTGGGTACTGCTCTTATGAGTTAAGTTTGTCTTTTTTTGTTGGATTTTTGTATTAGTTATCAGAATTGGGCACTTTTTTTTTTTTATCAATTTAGGTGATAGGTAGGTTTTGTATTGGTTTAAGATATTACGTTGCTTCCTGTATTCATTGGTGGTTTTAGGGGTAACGATGTTTATTTTTTCGTAGATCAACATTGTCCCTCTTGGTTAGGACCAAATGAGTAGAAAGGATAAAACAACACGAAAGAAACAGAAAATAAGCCATACCCTTTCATCATCCGAATAAAGTTTGCAAATAACATGCCACAATTCATTTCCTTAGCGTCCTCATAAACAATGAAGCTGTATGAAAGATTCCTTTCTTTTATAAAGGCATCCCTTTATTCCATAACTATTCCTTTCTTCTGCAAATTTCTCGTTCCAGATAAATTCCTCAAACGGCACTTTTAGAGTATTTTTTGGATAAAAAAAAAAATGGAACGAAAATATTATCAACTCTGGTGCATAATCTCGCTTTCCATTCTTGTATAGCTTATAGGTTTGATCAACGATACGAGAGAGAGAGAGAGAGAGAGAGAGAGAGAGGGTGGGGGGCGGCTGGAGGATGAGTTAATTTGTTTAATTGACTTATCTGAATCATTGCTTTATATTTTTCCTTTTCATCTGGAAAGACAAGTCTCAAAGTCAATGCCATCTCTCAAAGAAGAACAAAATAGTATATTGAAATCTAGGCCAAAAATAACTGAGGAAAGAAAACACTCGGTTCGACATTACGGACCTTTGATAGCATATTAGCATAAATCGTTTAATTACTGGGATTTGATATTACTCACAGTAATATGTAAAGTGACAGAGGCACGTAACATGTTTTTCTCAACCCCAAGGAAAAAAAAAAGAAAATATATATATTATTATATATATATATCTATATATATATATATATATATAATATATATATATATATATATATAACAAGTAAAAAACAAAATAAAAAAAGCGCCGAAGAAGTCACAGGAAATGGAATCTATCTTTCGGTGGTCGCGGTATTGATACTTATGAGCCGCGGTTCATGAAACTTTCAGCCAGCCATGGTGGCATGTGTTGTTGCATTGCCAGAAGCACGATGATGGCTAACTTTAACCTTGAAGGAAATAAAAGATACCGAGGCTAGAGGGCTTCAATTTGGTATGTTTGATGATTGGCGGCTGGGGACGATCAACTTGCCAATTTGCTGCCCTCTACCCTCAGTAGTTTTTAAGATCTGAGGGAGGACAGAAAAAGTCAGGACTGACAGACAAAGGCAGCACATTTTTTAGTTTTCTACTACATTAAAAATAAAGGGGGGTGGGGGGGGGGGGGGGGGGGGGGGGGAGGAATCTTAGGTTACGACCGAAGAACTCAGCCTTGTTCAAGCCGTTAGATTTTTTTTTATTATGACCCAAAAAATCATTAATAAATGTTGAGATAGGCAGCAGATCAGTTTTGCAATCCAAAAAATGTGTCATTCTTGCTACTAAGCACTGTTTGTTGAACTGCAGATCTTAGCAAAAATATGCTGCTTAACTTGCAATGTTCGTTCATGAGAAATAAATTAGGATGAGCGTCACCAGTTTCATTATTCGAAGAAATAATAACGTAATGAAAAATCAGCACAAACAGCCTCTGTCTCTTCACATATTACTGCAGTAGTAATATAACAGATGACTCTTCCGGTGATTATACTTTTTCACGCATCCTACAGAATCAATTTTGATTTATATCTGTCAAAATATTCTACTTTTTTTTCAAGCCAGGCTCAGCTGCATCCTCGAGACAATTTTCTGTTATCTTGTGCAGCTTCATTCCTTGATTCGCGTTGCAGATGTGCAGCTGAACTACTAAACTCCTTAGTTTTATACTACGTTTCCAAGTCAACCCGGTTACCTATGACCCCCAGCTGCTTCCTTCGACTAAACCTACTTACGCCACATGGTATTACTTCTCCCGCCTCCCCACCCCACTTTTTATATGGGCAGTGTATAAATGCTATTAGTGACCAGATCTTGAGACGTTTTAGATTCGTTGCTGGTTCGAAACCGTTTTTCAGAGCTTCAGAGCTATTTTCGTCACATTAAATTCATTAAGTTCCTTAAAAGCGAAGAGAAATCCTGATAAAACACTGTTCAGCGCAGATGGTCTAAGTTGTCTCATGTTTCCAAATTGGCCCAGATGATAATACGCTTCTTCCAGAGGGCGAGTTTTTACGTGCGAGTTTTACTCGGGAGATTTTGTCTTCTCTTTGAAGAAGTTTATGAAACACTACTGCCTCGGAGAGGTCAATGCAATTTAAAGTTCTTTAATCAAGATGCTGTTTTTATATTACCCGTCTCTCTCTCTCTCTCTCTCTCTTCTCTCTCTCTCTCTCTCTCTCTCTCTCTCTCACTGAGGAAGTAGGAAAGGAAACTAAGGGTTGAACCGGAAAAAAACTTTTGTAAACCAAATGATTCCTTCACCAATGTGTTCTCATAAGTCCCTAGCATTACCAAAAAGCTGTAACCTCTGCTCAAAATAATGAAAATAACAACTATAATTATTTAATTACAGGTTCTAATAGGGAAATCTAGAAACATTTCTATTGAGAGTTTTGATCACAGAAATATTAAAACCATACAGTACAGTAGTTTGGATATACCTGGCAAATATTCATAAATAATTATTAACTTGCGCCAATTTTTAAAAGTGAGACTACATACATTTGATTGGGAAAAAAATTGGAATTATAAATAAATACACTAGATTCTTATTGGACAATTTAGACAATTACAGTTCTCCGTGGTCGGCAAGTTCCTCGTTTTCTATTCTCTCAATGTTCAGACAGGACCAGTTCCTCGTTTTCTATTCTCTAATTGTTCAGCCAGGTTACTCCTTGGCAGTTGGCAGTGTGAAGAAGCCGAGACAAACGTTAACCCATTCTTAACACATGGGCATCGGCTGCTACTGCAGTCACCTTTGCGTCCGCATGATATGAAGTTCGGTAAACAACGTCGTTGCTAATGGTTCCAGTGTCGGTACAGGTCAGTAAAACCCCGATTCACATGGCAAATTCATGTGGATTTTCCAGCCATAATCCACAGGAGCATTCAGCAGGGCTGGGTCAGGCCGGGCCGCAGCGAGTGAGACGATTCCAAGTACGAGACATTACTCTGGTCAAAATGACTATCTTCTGGTGATGGCAGTTCACTCTCGACGTGGTTCAGAAGTCACGTAAAGCCGTTGGTCCCGTTGCTGAGTAACCACTGGTTCCATGCAACGTAAAAACACCATACAAACAAGCAAACAAAACACAAAATGACTATCATCTTATTCACATCATTTGATATTTTAAGTGCGGAAGACTTATTTATCTATTACATCGAACGTGAAAGGAGTGCACCTTCCGAGTTTAATTGGGAACCCTTGTCGAACCATACCGCCTTCACAAATTGAGTAACATATATATTATTACACACCATTATATAGAAAATTTATTATAGTTTCATAGTGCAACGAAAATGTTTTCAGAAAATGCCCATTTAAGAAGTTAGGAGACGAAATTCGGAAAAAAAATGCAATTTAAGGGTTTTAAACATCAAATCTTTGTTGAATTATTAGGTACTATAAAAACGAAGCAAATATCATTAGAAATGTAATTCTACTTTCTTTAATTTCGTATGTAACAATTTTCTCGATAAAATGTATAGTTTAGGAGTATAACACGAAAATGTAAAATAAATAAGAGTTTCGGCGTTTTGTCCCTCTAAAAAATTATGCTAGGGGCCCCGGACGATGGTTTTATTCCTTTTTTTTAATACATACTAGAGACGTATTAGAACAACACATTGGTGAAGGAATTATATGGTTAAAAATATTTTCCCTGTTCCGCCAGTTCTGATGTTAAAACTCCCTTACTAAAGGATGAAGTAGGTTATTAACTGTGGTTTTATAATTATTATTATTATTATATTATTGTCGTCGTTGTTGTTGTTGTTGTGGTGGTGGTGGTGATCTCTGTTCCTGCAGGTGTTGGTGTTAATAACAAAATTAAAATATACAGACACAAATGCTTCGTCTACTGCAACTCTGTAAACGGTTATTTTTCTTTTCAAGGGCCATTGCTGTTACAAGTTCTCTGTACCATTTCTGCTGCTACAACCAATAGTAATAATAAAGATATGTATAGCGTCCAGTAACGATATCATTCGTCAAATAACTAACGGCTTAAACTTTTCTTTAAGCCCCGTCCGTCCACACCTCTTAGCAGCAGTCTTCGCAAAACAATTCCTTTGGGAAAACTACTCTTTTCAGAGGAGTTGAATATGTTTGGCTTTGATGTCCACCTGCCGACTCTTCCACCAGCCATTTCGTTCAGAACGTTTTCCCTCTGCGGGATCAGGTGGGACATGGCATAGCTTTTGCACCAATCTGGAATGCTCCCTTGGGTTTCGGAGGCGACACCAAGGCTCCAGATCTCCCGAGAGAGAGAGAGAGAGAGAGAGAGAGAGAGAGAGAGAGAGAGAGAGAGAGAGAGAGAGAGAGGGGTGTGGGGGGCGGGGTTTTGGGAAGGAGGTTTGATTTGTGGGGTAGGGGACGAATTATTCGTTTAGTTGAATATAGAATTTAGACCAAAGGCCAAGCACTGGGACCTATGAGGTCATACAGCGCTGAAATGGAAATTGACAGTGTAAGGTTTGAAAGGTGTAATAAGAGGAAAACCTCGCAGTTGCACTATGAACCAAGTATTGGGAGAGGGTGGAGAGTAAGATGAAGAAAGAATATGGAAGGAGGTACAGTAATGGAACACAAAAGTGATTGCTGCAAAAGAACCTTAGTTAATGTCTACAGTGCAACGCATGAAGTCCACTGACGGCACTACCCTCTACGGAAACGAATTATTCGCATCCGATCCACTAGGGCTAAATTCAGTCATCCGAGGAAGTTTCTGAAGATTTAAAAAAAAAATCTGATCTTAATCCTAAAGCATTAGTTCCCGCAATATTCTTTCACTTACAAGTTCCTTATTTCTTGGTTTAATATGGATGGCTCACTTCACGTGAGTCATATTCATTTGCCACAAACAGTCATTCATCTCTAAGTACTTTCAGTTCAGACTTGGCTTCAATTTTGGTAAATTTGTTTCTTCTTGTACCTCCTTTTAGTTTATGTTGGTTATTGGCGCACTTCGTTGAAGTGCTGTAGTTTCGAAGTGGGCCTTTCATATAATTATTAGGCAATAAACTAAAACATGAAGGAATGTCAGTATAAATACGATAATATTACAGGGAACTAAGTATCTAGTAAAATGATCACCCCTTTCTTCGAATGTACTATTATTATTATTATTATTATTGTTATTATTATTACCATTATTATTATTGACAAAACATTAAAAATGTTGTAATACCATATCTAAATTTAGTTTGCACAAAACAGTGGTTTCTAATCTATAACAATAACTCATTTCACCAATACATTATAAAATATTTTGGCCATAAAAGAAAAATATTCTCATTCATAATATCTAACTACTAATCAATTTAGCACAGCAAATGACCTTAGTAGATCGAACAGGATAATTCATCCTCCCATCTTCGCACCAAATATAAATCTCCTGTCTGTCTCTCTCTCTCTCTCTCTCTCTCTCTCTCTCTCTCTCTCTCTCTCTCTCTCCACCGACCCTTGATAAGAGAGAAACCTGGAGTTTTGGTGTCACCTCCGAAATGCGAGAGAGCATCCGAAATGGGGCGTAATGCTATGCCATGTCTCACCTGATCCCGCTGAGGAAAATGTTCTGCCCCAAAATGGCTGAAAGAATCGTCAGGTGGACATCAAAGACAAATGTCTTTCTCTTTTGGAAAAGCATCTTTCCACGGGGGAAGTGTTGCGAACAATCACTGCTACGAGCTTTGGTAGGGTGAGGTTTGATGCCTGTTACGTCTCCAGTGATTTCATGGGTAGGATCATCATTCATGTGATATTTCTTATCACTTCTTATTTGTATTAGTAGCATTTATTAAAATAAATCAAATAGGAGTAGCATCGTATATTCTCACACACACACACACACACACATGTTGGCCTGTATGTGTGTTCGAATTATTCGCCATACAATTGCACCAAATGAATTATCCATGAAATGTTTCCCTACCTCAGTCATATTTTTCATACGAAAAATACTTTTTCAATTCGAGGAATATGCGCTTAAAGGATGCAGCTCTATGTACGCGGACTTTCTCGTCTTATGTTTAGGTTTCCATCCAGAAGGAAAGAGAGAATGATCATTTTTACTTTACGGAAAAACTTGAAAAACTTATAGGGCGTAAATAATCTGTCCTAAAATGAAAACTTTTCACAACATAGACCCAAATAATAATAATAATGATGATGATGATGATGATGATGATGATGATGATGATGATGATGATGATGATGATGGATAACAATAATAATGATAATACACAATTACCTTTAATCACCGTAACTAAAGTCCCCAAGCATCTAATGTCTTTCCATATAAAAGTCTATTAAAAAAATCGGCAAGGAAAACGCATAAAAAACTAAAAGCACCAATCAAAGCATAATTCTTGAACTTTTTCGTACATATATCATTGCTACAACGTTCCGGGTTTGTTTGCTTCGGTATGCATATTTCAGGCCATAATTTGTTTACCTTACACATACGGATACAAACATAGCTTTTTAGCTCGTATGTAGGTGGCGCCAGAAGACTGTAAGTTTCTAGTTTAAATTTCTTAACAACCGTTTAAGGATGAGAATTGTTAGCCCTACAACCTCTTTCTCAACCCACGGACACATGATGCTACCGATTTACAACTGGGTGGATCAAGCACGTGAACTTAAGCACTGCACCACTCACCTTTCAAAAAGAGAGAGAAAGCAGAGCAAACAACCTCTTTCCCTTCGCGCATTTGAATCTCTCCAAAACCACCAATCAGGAAAGAAGAGGTAAAAAAAGACTCTTCTTTCCTCGCTGCAAAGACTGAGGCAGAAATGGTCTTCATCAATTTTGCTCGCTGCGAGCAACCAAATGCAAGCCTGGGGAAGAGGGGATTCGCATTCCGTTTTTTATATTTCACCTTTCCCCTGAAACACGAGGAGAGAGAGCGAGAGAGAGAGAGAGATGAGAGAGAGAGCGAGAGAGAGAGAGGCGCTGCTGCAGGCCGAGTCTCTGCGACGTCCAGGATTTGAGCCCCAAGGGAAAGATGGGGGATTCTATTTTTTTCTTTTCGCCTGGGAAATGCCTGTGCGAACTATGTTTCGTAATAACTATCGTCGCTTTTCATTTCTAGTCGAGATTAAAACTATGAATGTACAGATGGCTAAAGCTAAAACATATGAGTGAAGGAAGAATCTGCCACAGTAACGTTTTCATTACCAGTTATTCCTTATAAGATTATATATATTTATTTATATATATATATATATATATATATATATATATATATATATATATATATATAAAATTATAGTGCTGACTTTACAGTTGCGTATGTCTACGATATACATATTCCTGTCATTATTTTCTGAATGCAGACATGAATAAACGTTGCAAACACAAACCGTGAAAAGAGGAATAGGGAAATCAATCGAAAATCTGACTCAATAAGAAAATAGTCTCCAACGGAAAATCAACAGAACATGAAACTGCATTCAACACAATGTGAATAAAAGAGCAAACGCACGCATGCTTACACATACACACAAAAACGGTAATGTGTAAACAAAATTCGGCAATAGAAAGCTAGTACATGACAATGTATGTCGCTAAGGAGTATTTCTTCTTC
>NC_087209.1:73489228-73504228 GCF_015104395.2 Macrobrachium nipponense
TGCACTATGAGGCCCTTGCATTTGTCAGGGCTGGACATCTTGCATTCCGCAGAGACTGGACGAAATGGTACAATGTGCGGCGCTGGTTATTTTCACTTATGGTAAATTGTAACAGAATTTACATTCAGTAATGTTAAAATGTCATTTACACTATCTTGTATTAGAAAAACAAAACTAATTAAAGCAATGCCTAGAAACATAATCATAATTAATCTCTAAATAATCTCTCGAACATCAAAGAGAATGCATTCACTATCATTGCCGATATTTCTCACTTTCAACAATGCCTGCAAAAGTGTTAGAGAGAGAGAGAGAGAGAGAGAGAGAGAGAGAGAGAGAGAGAGAGAGAGAGAGAGAGAGAGAGAGAGTTGTGTTTCCACTCAGTCACTGGAAATTGATTCCAGGTCAACTGTGTGAAATTTTGAGTCTCAAGTGTCAATCGATTTGGTCAACCATTCATCTCGTAATTCACCTCCAGACTCTGGAGTTGCTTCTGTATTTCGGCGAGTCCATCATCACTTAATGGCGGAAGCCCACTAACACACTTTTCTAGCAAGATCTAAGGTAATTTGTTTTAGGAAGTGTTGCCCATCTTCTAACACAAATTTTGACGATTGTAAGTTATCAGTTTCTTAAAAAAAAAGAAGCAGATAAACTGCGAAATGGTAGAAGAATGAAATTAAACAATTAATAAATTAGAATTTGGATTACTCACTAACTCACAGGTAGCTTTTGGGTCCTTATTGCACCCCATCGCCACTCATACCACATTAATAAGGTTTGTTACTCGGAAAGGACCTGAACCTTTCGCCCAACCGTCACCTTTTCGTCTGTCGATAACCACGGCGAGATTTTTTCGAGGCAATACGGCGTTCAATTGATGATCACGATCATGGTCTGCTACCTGGCTGTTATTTCGTGAAGTTCCCGCCCGGGATCGATCGTACCTTCATTAGGGAGAGGCCGGAAAGGCACGCACAACAAGATGACCGTAGTAATCAAGATTTTATTACTGTCATTATGGGAGTAGCAAAACAAGTAGTCATAGTGGTGGAGGTCCACGTCTCTTGATTTTCTAACTTAAGGAACTCAGGCTTTGGCTTGTACAGTCACTCATATAAGTTCATTGATGTCCGGGTGTTTGAGAGAGATTTCCATTTCACCCCTTTTGGATGACAGGTGTGTGGGAGTACGAAACTGGCCAAATGTTCAACTAACTCTGTTGTAGAAAGTTTCGGTGTGCCCGTCTTACGTCACCCATACAGACCCGTTGTCCAGAAAGGGGTTGGATGGAATTCAGCTTCATGCCATAGACATCCATAAACTTATATGAGTGACTATACCCGGCTAGGTGACCAACACTGACTGCCGGATGTAGCTGGCAAAGAAACTTCTACAACAATACTGAAACTTGCAACTAACCTTAGACGCCTGGTGTGAACGGCAATGGGTCACAACCAGGCTCGAAAAGCCAAAAGAGCAGAGTGTGAGCATCAAGGAATCTTGGTATCAATTGCTTTGCATGTTTTACTATAATGGGCATTATGTCTGTCCGTACGTCTGTCATTCAATCACAGCCAACCGGCTGGTCCCATCGGACTTGGCAGGGTTATAGTGGGGACCCCTAAGATGGTTTATAATGGGGTTTCATCCTACCTCCCCTCACCCTCCAAAGAGGGTGGGGGTGAAAGGGATTCCCTGAAACGGAGCTGGTTCTGTCTGCGAAATAGGGCTGGTTATTCCCGTAGACTTAGTTACTTTACGAATTTATCATACATAATTTCTGTAGTATACATGTTTACTAGTGTTTTTAATGACTTTTGTCAAACAACTAACTACACCACATAAAGGGACTACATTTTCGAAACTGATAAAATGGTGTCATAATGCTTTATTTGTCTTCACCCTTCCTGTCCAATGCAGAAAAAATAACGAGAAGGAACTCAGCCTTTGCCTAATAATAACCGTTGTATGAATTCAAGATGGTAAATTACCCTTAACGACTACATTCCCTTCGCTCGTTCTCCAATTACGTCGGAGTAATTGCGAAAGCAGTAATTACCAGCGTTTGCTATCGTGACCGCATAGGTAGTCCCAGCAGGTTTCCTGCTTTTAATTTTCTTTTCATTTACTTCTTATATTTGTGTTGGTATACAACGTATCATTCATTTTTCATCCGCGCTTATTATACACTCAGGATATTCATAAATCGTTATTACTCGGCTGTGATTTCCACGACGACTCCTTAAAGTTTTCCTCTCTCGTGGTATTTTTAAGCACGATTTCCACTATAAGCATTGAATCCGCGGGAGTTAATAAATGGAGAAATTCTCTTTTCTACGTGGAATAAAAACCTAAACTAGTCAGATGTCACATCTAAGCCACTGCATAGGAAGGTACTGTCAATAATAATAAAAAGACGACGACCCAGTAGGAGGTGGACAAATGCCCTACTTGATTGAAAGTCTACATTAAGTGTATTTGGAATCTCACACGTGGCTGCGTAGAGATAGCTTTAATTAAGGAGGGTATCGTGGAGGGGTCTGGTAAGAGCGGCAGTGGTTACAATGAAGCACGAGGTCCATTATAATATGTGAGATGGTTTATAATCCTTTCTGTATCGTAGGATGTATGAAGTATATTAAGCAGCCCGTCTTACAAGATCTTATTATGACTTATAAATATTCGCGTACTTTGAAAACCAAAGTCAGTTTGATATCACTCTCTCTTCTCTCTCTCTCTCTCTCTCTCTCTCAGTGTTACGATGTAGGCCAAATGGGTCCTGTGTGTACCATAAGTAGGTACGATCTTTTGTCACGCAAATGCACCTAGAAATACGGGTGCATTAATTCTTACAGAAGGGTATTTGGCATATCATTGATCAAAGAGAATATGAAATGCACTAAACAACAGCATCCTCTCTCTCTCTCTCTCTCTCTCTCTCTCTCTCTCTCTCTCTCTCCATCGGACTTTACCTCCTCATCTAACTTTTCTATTTTGAGTAATGTGTAAAATGCCTCCGTTAAATAAGTGGAACGTAAATTATTGAAAATTTTCTTTCTCTTCTCCCCCCCTACCAAATTTTAGTTTCTTGGGCGGCTTCTTTTCACTAGAGTGACCTGGTTTGACTTTGAATTCATGTCAGACGTAGTTTTTTAAACGCTCTTTATGGTTGATTAATAAGGATTAATATGTAATGGTGCTCAAGGGCAATGTCATCGGGGAAGTGTTGTAAGCGTTATTGGCAGGAAATCTTTGGAGGCAGAACAAATGCTATTCTACCAAGGAATTTAGACAGTCCCATCTCCCCTCCATTATCATTATAATTACATTGCGACAGAGAGAGAGAGAGAGAGAGAGAGAGAGAGAGAGAGAGAGAGAGAGAGAGAGAGAGAGGTGGAGGTTAGGGAGTAATTTTGAAATTGTAGGTTTCTTATGCCACTTGTGTAAAATGAACTGCTGTTGTTAATGGCTTTCTTTCTTTTGTCTCTCCCACACCTCGTTATTGCCTTTCTTTCCCAAACTGTCCAGCTGCTTCTGAAACTTTGAGAAATGAGGTCAGCTTTTAAAAGACCATGATAGCTAATAAATAGGAGTGAGAGAGAGAGAGAGAGAGAGAGAATCTTTTATGACGTGAGGAAAAGAAAATCACATATTTTACAAAGATGAAGCATCTAAAGCTTTGTAATGTTGCGCTCTATGCTTCGTTGCAGCTTGATCATCGACATTCGGGCTTTATTTAGCATACTGCCTCTCGCACCAAACCTCAAGCAGAGACTGGCATTTAACAAGGGAGGAACATTAACCCTGCGTTTTGCTCCCCTTGTATCAGGATTTAAGTCTTTCTTGGATGTGTAACATATCATTGGAATTTTTTTTTTTTTTTTTTTACGAATTCTTTGGTGTGATGGCTCACATGATGTTATTCTTTGAAGATATTATTGTTTCTTTTTCCTCTGCTCTTAACATGGCAACAGCTCACATGAATACATAATACAGGTTTGTACTTACCTAAGTGTACATTTCTTCTTTAGTCAAAACAGTTTGCATTCCTTTCAATGAAATTTGCTTGATTTGTCTTTGATTATGTTTGCTATCATCAAGAATAAAATGTATTTTTATTAAACAGAAAAAACCTAGAAGAAAGAAACAACAAAGAGGGAATGGAAACTGTTTACTTGAACCTCTTGTCTGTTGTCCTTTAGACTCTTTCAGGGTACAAAGGACTATTGCGAAGCTAGACTTTGCAAAGGGCTTAGAAATCCTCTACCACAGAGGCGTAATGGCAACCCGACTTCACCTTCTTTCTAACGCTTTATTATTTTTTTTTTGCTCTCAAAAGACAAAACTAGAATTTTTCTGCAGACATAAATGTCCTTTCTCTCGTATATGTTTCTCTCCCTTGTTTTCAGTTTTTACTTCTCTTTCTTTATTTCTCCCTCTGTCGTCCATTATTTGTGTCCATTTAGTAGTTTTTATTTCTATTTATCCATCTCTCGGTATATTTCTATTTTCCTCAGTCGTACATTTCTTGTCAATCTTTTATTGGTCCTGCCAGACGTTTTCGAGATTTCAAGTAACCCATTATGCCGTGTTCTCTCTCTCTCTCTCTCTCTCTCTCTCTCTCTTTCTCTATCTCTCTCTCTCTCTCTCTCTCTCACACACACACACAATCAGCAATGAGATACAGTTTCCTATTCATGATTGATCTCTTTGTTTCAACATTTTTTCAACAAAATTCACTTTATCCACTTTACAAATATGCTTGAGGTATTGATAGGGCGTAATTAAAATGGTAATGAGAATGCTACAAAGGAAGACTTTTGGAGAGAGAGAGAGAGAGAGAGAGAGAGAAGAGAGAGAGAGAGAGAGAGAGAGAGAGAGAGAAATTCCGCGCGCCACGGATTCGGGCACATTTACAGATGACAGGAGCATATGAGGTCTCAAATCAGATCTCATCGAAATAATAATAATAATAATAATAATAATAATAATGACGAGGGACTGATATCAAAGATAATAATGTTGTTAACGTTTATATCATTTTCACTTTAGTATACTAGATATCAGACACGCCGATATTGTCTGAAGAGGTAATCTTCAGATTCTTTTCTATGTACAGAATTTATTTCGCCGGCTCAGACTATGAATACGCGCATACACAAATCAGCAGGCTCTTCAAGGATAATATTAGAGATGGAAACACACGCATAGGGAGCCCCGGAGTCTCCTCCAAGTGGCCCATTTTCAAAATATAAAAACTCGTGCAAATGCCCTGTCAGTCCGTGAACTAATAATACCCAAATCTTGAGTGTTGGGATTAAAGAGTAGTCTGAAACCACTTGAAAACTCGAATGTGGACCAATCCTATTTCATTTTTAGATTATTAACTCAAAATATTTCTGAAATGGGGGCCGTTGGAAACTGCAAATTTTTACAAAACAACAGAGCAAAAAATACAAAATACTATAGACGAGGGATGGAAAAGTGACCATTCTTTTATGACCTAAATGTGGACTTTTGATTCGATGCTGATATTAATTCTAACCCTTTCTTCTGCTTGGCTTTTAGCAAAAAAAAAAAAAAAAAAAAAAAAAAATAAATAAATAAATAAATAAATAAATAAATAAATAAATAAATAAATAAATAAATAAATAAATAAATATAAATAAATAATAAATAAATAAATAAATAAATAAAATAAATAAATAAATAAAAAATACAAATACTAAAAGTATGAAATAAAAAAATTTCTATTTTTTAAAGTTTTTTAAAAACACCCTTTTATTAAAATGCACCAAAAAGTGAAAAATAAATATTTTGAAACACAATGATTTTCAAACAATTAATTGTGTCCACAAAAATACTAGCGTGGGTATCAGACATGGTAGGAAATGCTTTAAGAAAAAGAAATATACCTTTTTTTAATCTTCTGTAGCATTTCCTTCCAAATTTGGCACCCATGCTTCATTTTTGGTGTCTCAAAATATATTTTTTAATTTTTTAGTGCATCTAACAAAAGCATGTTTTTTTTTACTTTTCTATATTTTTATTATATTATTTTATTTTTGTTTTGACAGAAATGTAACCGATCTATGATTGTAGCTAAAGAAGGTTTGAGAAATCCATAGTGTTATTTACCGAGTCAAAGAAGTTGTTAAAAATCTGCAGAGTTTCATACAAATCCCGAAATACTGGGAGAGGTCACTATAGGGTCGCTAGAGGTTACTGCTGACCTACTAGTCATGTAAGTTTGTATTGTAACGGAAACTGAGTAACCATGCAATATTTCTAGTCCATCGAAAAGAAGGGGAAGAGGTCGTAAATTAAGTTACAAGATTTGACCAAGACACAAACGAACAGACGACAAAGCAAGCTAAATAAAAGCTTATGAAAAATATCAATAAACCGTACTGGAGAGGAATATTAAAGACATCTCGTATAAAATCTCGAAAGATAAAAGCGAATTACAAAAAGGAAGTCTCCTTAAACTTTTGGGCATGCAGCTCCATCTGACCGACGTCAAGTAGAGACACTTACAAACTTCACGTAAATGTAAACGCTGGTGAATCCTTCATTGCTACTCTTAGGCTTTAATATCATCTGAATAAATGGGCCACTTGCGCAGAGCGTAATGAATTTCACTTTTCATCGGGCACAGCGAAGACCTAATGAAAATCGTCATTTGACGCGGGATTATTCCTAGTCAGTGAAAAAGGAATGTAATTTCGGATAATATGCCTGATCTTGACCAAGTCTGTAGTAATTGGAACTAGTCCTAGGAACGTCTCTAATTAAAGCTAATTAAAGAAAAATACCATTTATGTATTGTTAGACCCGAACACAAAACGTTCACAACTTGAATGAATTAAAGAGCTTACAGTACCAAAGCAGACAGCGAAGGAAGCAGATGTTGGCTGCCACAGCAACGCATATAAAAAAAAGCTACAAGTTGAGCATATCTTAGTTGTCTAGACCACTGAGCTACAGCTCTCTTAGGGCTGGCCCGAAGGATTAGACATTTTTACGTGGCTAAGAACCAATTGGTTACTTAGCAAAGGGACCTAAAGCTTATTGTGGGATCCGAACCACATCGAGAGATGAATTTCTATCACCAGAAAAAATAAATTCCTCTGATTTCGCGTTGGCAGAGCGGGGACACGAAGCTACAAAGTTCCAGATAAGAGTAAAGTCATAATCAGGAAACCTGGTTCTGTCAAATACTTCAGAGACATCACAAGAAACGGCAAAGCATTCTTTCATTTTCCCCCTCCCCCGAGAAGGTTATCAGTCACAAGTGATACAGGAAAGAAAGCCACCATCATAATTATATTGCTGTCCAGAATCTCCCAAATGTTATTCATGTTTCTCTTAAATTCGAATGGGGCCTTGAAAATCCTTTTATGAACATTTTCCTCTGCGGATGCTTGAATGAACAAACAGAAGCAGATGGTTATCCGGGGTTATAGAAACGAGATTACAGTCCTTTACCTCACTTGAAGACGAAATTTTGGACGTAATTGCTAAAGTACACCGACGTATATTCCATTTTCTCTCAAGAAAGTCGCTATGGGGTGGGGGCCTTAATACGAAACGCTTGGGAGAGAGAGAGAGAGAGAGAGAGAGAGAGAGAGAGAGAGAGAGAGAGAGAGAGAGAGAGAGAGAGCATTCCTAAGACAAGCGAAAAGCTGTAACGATATGGTGAAAGGAGCAGTGGTTCGAAAAGAAACTCGGGAGCGAGCATAGACGGTAACAACAGATACTGTTTCATGTTGTTGTTGCTGGATCACGTACCCGATATCATGGGTTCCGATGTGATACCTTTATTGACTTATTCGCATCTCAATTTTTTTTTTTTTTTGCCTTCGTGTTAATCAGGAAAGAGAATCGTGATAGATTTATATCTACGAAAAAAACATGAACGAAATTCCTGAACGATAAGTTTTTTTAATTTTTTCTGTATAGATATGCATAACATGAGCACACGTAATATATATATATATATATATATATAATATATTATATATATATATATATATATATATATATATATATATAATGATCTATATATATATGAATTTTTTCACATCACCGTGATCCATATACAAGCATAAGCTACAAATCTCCGTTAACATCTAATTGACTCTACCTCTGAATTAATATATTTTCATATATGTTAACCGAAGGGGCATTATTGTAATTGATTAGAAATTCGTCTGCTCATGATGGTCCTGTGGGTTAAAAGCGCGTCACTGTAAGTCCTGAATTCTTGGTTTCCATGGTTCGAGTCATAGAGCTGACGAATTTCTTATTAACTACAAAAGAAAAATTCCCCTTCGGTTAACATATATGAAAATATATCATTTCCGAGGTAGAGCGAATTAGATATTAAAGGACATTTGTAGCTTAATGCATGTAGATGAATCAAGGTGATGTATAAATTAATTCCATATACCTATGCATATAAGTATATATGTATATGTACAAAGCATACAAGGCCCATTAAAGCTAAGGACTATATTTCAGTGGACTGACTCATATATTACGTTGTGCACATTTTATGCATATATACAGAAAAAATAAAAAACCTATCGTCCAGGAATTTCGTTCATGCTTTGTTCCTAGCTATAAATCTAGTCAACGATTCTCTTTCCGAATTAAACGCGAAGGTAAAACAAAACAAATATTTCGGAGGCCGAATAAAATGTGTCTGCGAAGCCTCGTTCGTTGTTACCAGAGATCTCTGCTAATTTTTTTGGAGGTGACCTTTAAGCGCCAATCTCTCATGTGATTCCCTGGCGAAAAATCCCGCGAAATTGCTTGAGCATAAATACACGAAAACTATTTCTAATAAAATATATTTTCGGTGAATACAGAAGGTAACGAACGGGACGAAAATGCCACGCAAACAAAGAATAATAAAAAACGGATAAAACAAAATATAAGTAAACAAGACAAGTTATATATATATATATATATATATATATATATATATATATATATATATATATATATATATATATATATTTATATATATATATATATATTATATAGTATATATATATATATATATATAATATATATATATATATATATATATATTATAATGCCACTATTTTCCCGAATGCGACAGACTGAAAATTCGGTATCTGATCGAAAGTTTACCATTGAATGACCAAATATCTCTCATCTTCTTCTTTGTGTGTGTGGTGAACAGAAATCTTTCCGCTCTGGCTTTAGTGAATCATTGCCGTTTACTGTCAAGTATAACAGATACACACACACATGATGCATATATATATATATATATATATATATATATAATTTAAACAATGTCTTAATTCAAGTATGTTTATCGATTTCAGAGGACCCCAAAACTTTCCAAAAGTTGAAAACAGATCGATAACATGAACAGACGGAATATCACAGGTATTTTGGACAAATATGATTTTGAGTAATGTTTCTGTCACTGTTCCACGCGACGGTGTAAACGGTAACGATTCACTAAAGCCAGAGTGGGAAGTTTTCTGTCCATCAAATAATAAAAAAACGAAGAAGAAGAAGAAGAAGAAGAAGAAGAAGAAGGAAGAAGAAGAAATGCTTGGGGCATGCAATGGTAACCTTTCATTCAGGAACAGAATTTCAGCCACTGGTATTCGGGGAAAATACCTGCGAGTTGTTTGCAGCGGAATTTGTTGCATCCCCCTGTAAAAAAAAGAAAAAGAAAAAAAAAAAAAAAGAAAAAAATAAAAAAAAAAAAATAAAATATATATATATATATATATATATATATATATATATATATATATATATATATACATATATATATATATATATATATATATATATATATATATATATATATACATATATCTACATATATATACTATATATATATATATATATATATATATATATATATATATATATATATATGTATATATACTACATACATACATACATACATACATCATACATACATACATAATACATACGTATATATATATATATATATATATATATATATATATATATATATATATATATATATATATATATATATTTACATACATACATACATACATACATACATATATATATATATATATATATATATATATATATATATATATATATATATATATATATATATATATATATATCCCACAGCTATCCTCAGCAAAGGACGATGAAAATAGCCGTACAATGCTAATCGAGCAGCCGATACGACCCTCTAAATTCTTAAAATTGTCATACAGGGTGTCCTTAAGCCTCCGTACCATTACAAGTATTTATTGCTTTAATGGTACTGGGACTTTATGGACACCCATGTACTATAATCCTATCACCATTCTATGCGGTTAGTATATACCGTAGCCTATACACATCTCCCTGATGCGTGCTTCGATACAGGTCTCTGGTGGTACTGGACTTTCTATATTATCAGATACAGAAAAATTATCTGCTACAACATTGATACAGGCGGTGAGAATAGACAGTTTCGAAAACAATACAAATGTTACTTCTGCTCATGCAATAAATCTTCGTTGCTGCGTTCAGGCAATCAACCTGCGCTATATCCGTTTCACCATGGACCTCCGTTATTGGCTGTTCTCTTAATATTGCCCGTTCACTGCCTTTTGGGAAATGATCACCGTTATTGTTTTGGCTTTGGACATCCACAAGTTTCGCCGAAAACAAATTACATTTTGCAGCCGATATTAATCCGTTGTCATTCTTGAATATTACCGACTACAAATGTTATTCTAGTTTATATCTATATTCTGTTTCTTCTCTGTACATATCTTAATCTGAAGATCAAGGTTTGTTGTTCTTTTTTTCGATAATAATAACAATAATAATAATAATATACAACCAAACAGTATACTACCGCTTTCTAATCTCTATCGAAGAGTAAATAACCATTGGATAATCACTTATACCAGAAGCAATAAGTTCTCGGCTACTCTTCGCTTCTATCACTTATTCTGGGGAATAGAATCTTGCCTCTTTCCTTGTATCGCCCAACCTTGGAATTCTTTTTCTGCTTCAGGTTTCCCTGATTTATAATAATCTGTCTTCGTTTAAGAGACAGAAGGACTGTCTCTTATTTTGTGAATGATCCCAAACATTTATTTTTCTTCTGGATTAGGCTAGATAAGGACGTATTCAAATACATCAGGAATATCATTCCCAACAGTTATCAAAGTTCTAAACCTGAGCCAAATACCTCTCTCCTGCTACAACCATCTCACTGTCATTCAGGTTGTAATCTGCAGCTACCGACATAAAGACAACAATCATCTGCATAATCCTCTGATATATTACCCGCCGGAAATGAATGCGAGGCGCCTTCAGCATCTCTTCATCTGTATATATTTCGCGCATGAGGCACACTGTGGTCAACGGAAAAGAAAGCTTTGTTCTTGTAAAGGATTTTCCCAGCGATTCTCGTGAAAGATAGAAGTCTGATTGGACGGCATTTTTCCGAGGGGAATAATTCAGTTTGAAATTGGAGCCTTTCACGATCTCTGTCCATTGCAAGAAAGATATTGTCATTTAAATGATTCACTTCAGTTATTTTCTTAATTGGGTTCGTCTTGATCTTCATTTATTTTCTTAATGTGCTCATTTTCGATTCTGGTATTTTTTCAACTGTTTCCTATCATATTACTCTTCCCTGTGTTTTTACAGTTTTTTTTTTAATATCTGGATTCTAATCTTTGATGAAATCTTTTGTCTGTTTTAACTAAATTTTTTTAACTACTTTTTCCAAACTGTTATTCTATTTCATTGCTTTGTAACCAAGTTAGTGGCCTTTTGTGATATGTTTAATAATAATAATATCGCACTGTCGGAAGATAGTCCCATACTTAATATTTTCATTTTTAAAATTCCCTGTCAAAACATATTTAAATATTCTTTTACCTGTAATATGCTTGAGTTAAGAAAGACTGTTTTCATTCTCATTACTATGATCTCCAATATAATGAAGATATTTTTTCTTTCAATTTATTATTAATTTAACTGAAGAGCCTGGCAATGCAATGCAGAACACACGAAAAGCGTTTTAATATGAAAACCGCCCCCCCCCCCCCCCATGAAATTCATGAGCAGCGCCGAGTACAGTCAGTATATTATAGATACATGAACAATAATGAATAATACAAAGAATTTGAATCCCACAAACAACTAATCTCTTTGAAATGTCGGAGGGCACAGTGCAGTAAATGTGATTAACTGAATGAAAATCTAAATCTTAACCATCTGAAGTAAATAAGATCGAGACATCAAAAAAGTCTCTACTAATCTTAGAAAAAATATATATAATTTTTGTAAAAAACATCAAATTTACTTTATCAACGAAGTCAGTACCTGATTGGTAAACAAAATACCTACACCGTTGGCATAGACGCTTCAGTGACCATTACAGAAACTATCAACAGACCATAGGAGTCTGGTGGTAGCAAAATGAGTGACAATCCGGCCCATAAAACCAATAAGGCGAGAGAAACCGTACAGCACGTAATCCCCATTAAAATGAATATCCTTTTTGCTTTGAGCATGAATTATAAATAAACTGAACTATTTATTCTTCCAGCAAAACAAAACAGACGACCCCAAAAAAGCAATGATTTCTAAAATCGAAAAATTTTATTTTTCGAAGGGAAAAAATATTACATCGCTTCCCGCGCGAATTGTTTTATTTTATTTCTGGCCAAATCAAAAGGCAAAGTTTGCCTTGATTCTAATGCTAACTGCTCGGTGGAATCGCTCGGGATAAAGAGCCATATTTGGAAAGAATCAGTGGGCTTTTGTGAAACTAAAGCATGATTTTTTTTTTTTTTTTTTTGTTTTTTTTTTTTTTTTGGGGGGGGGGGGGGGGGGGGGAGGATCGCTTTCGGATAAGGAGACGTTCATAAAAATCTTATTTTAATGACAAATGTCATGCACAAACACACACATATATACATATAATATATATAATATATATATATATATATATAAAATATATATATATATATATATATATATATATATATATATATATATATATATATATATATAATAAAAAGAGTATGGCCAGCAGAAACTTCAGCATTTTTTCTTTAAACTTTATTTTCATCCAACGCCTACGTTTCGGGATACAAATCCATCTTCAGGGCTAAAACAAGGAAAAAATAAAATTCTATACATTAAATCAGACTAAAATGGGGCACAGTAACAAATTATGCTATTTAAAAAAAAAAAAAAATATATATATATAGATTAATTAGCTAATAATCAGTGAAATTCGAATTTTATATAAAAGTAGACGATAACTAATTGAATAAGAGATCGACAGTAAAAGCAAAGCTACTAAGTACAATGACATTTCAAAATAAATAAACAAACAAAACACTTAAAACACACACACTGAACAACGTAAGAACAACTGTTAAAATTACTTTATTACTACGGAGAAAAAAACATTGAATCGTAACAGGCAAAAAATTTCTGTATATGATTACAAAAGGAGAAAAAATTAAAGAAAAAAAAAATATATATAAAGGCGGACACAAAGCAAAAAATAGCGAAACGAGAAGACTCACCGGTACAGAAGTATAGATAAGACTGAATTATTATTTATTTTTGACTAAGGGGAGAGACATACAAAGGCGAGAAGGTAGAAAGGGCGAATGGTCTATTAAGTAATGTTCAGTTGTACAGCAGTTGAATGGTTGTTGAGGGTTGGTGACAATGTTTAATGAAGAGGGACTCGAGAATGGGTAATGACCGGTTATCTATTGCTTGGGATAAGATTTTAAAATCATTGTACTGAATGTTATGTTTACATTTTATTGCATGGTTGCGTATTGCAGAAAATTCTTTCTTAGATAAAGTTATTCCTGTTCGGTGACTGACACCCCGATGGCAGTCGATGCGAACCTTCAACAGCCGACTCGAATTACCGACATAGGTTCCCAAATTACATTTGGGACAAGTAAACAATATAACCGTTGAAGATCGCATCAACTGCGGTAGGGTGTCCTTGAACTTGAAAAGACTTCTGATTTTTAAGGGGTGGGGTTCTTGAAGATAAAATTAAATTTAACATATGGGTACATATTGCTGATACGACGGTGAGCTCTCGTTTTACAAGTTTATATGTTGAACAAAAAGGCAAGGATATACACAGTTTTTTTTTAGGTACTTTAAAAGTGGGAGTTTTCGGTTTAACAATGTCATTTAAAACTCTCTCAAGATTTTCTCAAATAGGTGGGATGGATAGCAATTTCTGTTAAAAATAGTTTTGCAAGAAAACTAAGAAAATACTTCCTCATGGAATTTGACCCAGTTGCATGACACATTATAAGCTCTACACAATAATGTCTTGCATGCATTAAGTTTAAAAACCAACGGACAAAAGCTAAAGAAATTTGAAATTCCCAAATCAGTAAAAGTCTTCTTTCTAAAAACACCTGTTAGAAATTTATCACTTACATCGTGAAATGTTATATCTAAAAATGGCAGTTCGTTATTCGATTCTATGTCCATAGTAAAATTAATGTTCGGATGAAATGAGTTAATGAAATTAAGGAACAAATGTGCATGATCTTTATCTTTAAAAAGTACAAACGTATCGTCTACGTATCTTTTTATAAAAAATGGGTTTAAAAGATGAAGGACACTGGTCCAAGAAATAGTTTTTCCAAGTGACACATAAAAATATTGGCAAATGTGGGACCTAAAAGGAAAACCATTGCCATGCCATCAGTTTGTTTGTAAATTTTCCCGTTAAAAATGAAATAGTTAGTCATCACAGCCAGTTCCAAAAGTTTTCCTAAAAGAGTCAATATCAAAACCTTCACACTACTTCATCTTCAGTAGGGGAAATAAAGCACTAATTATTATATCTATGGGTTTCGGTGAGAGGTACATTGGTGAACAGTGAGGATACATCGTAACTAACCATAAAATGACCAGGGTGTTGCTGTAAAATCTCGGAATAAATTGGGA
>NC_087209.1:73509228-73514228 GCF_015104395.2 Macrobrachium nipponense
CGCCAAGATCTTTAATCAAATCTGTCTTCATTAAGACGCAATGAGTTCAATGTCTCTTGGAAGTTCGGCCCACCCAATATTCTTTTACATTTCTGCCAGAATTGCTTTTTCGATTGTCTCCAATATGGTGCAATATTCTTGCTTCAAGTATAGTATTATCAAATATAATAAAATTGTATCTGCTCATTAAAGAAGCTACTGATGTGTAAATGACACAATCTGTCCTTTCTCTGGGTGATCGTTAACCGTCTCTTTTTGTTTTTCTTAGTTCTTTGATGAGAGACAACAGAAATTAAACGACAATCGATTCTGGTACCCTTTGTTACCTGTGCCAACGAAGTTGCGGGGTTTATGTTCTTAGCTTGATTTGTTTGTTTGTTTGCGACTGGCAGTCTGTGATTAGGTTTTAAGAGGGACAGTTATGATGCTAGTGGGGAGAAGGATGGATTTAAGGTTTAGGGACCCAATACCCTTCGCACCATTACCAGGTGCACGTGTGCTTACAGGTACTTTCTCTTACTTGTTTTGCGAGATATCTGATATATGGCATTACTGCCTGTAGTACGTATTTTAGATTAGTTCTTTATTCCTTGGTAAATTTTTATCATCATTCATACTGAAGCTGCCTTCAACCAAGATTATTGTGGAATACCAGTATTCAATAAATAAGCACTGTTATTTTGTCTTTTCACAGATTGATCCAGTTACGGGCAGCTCCAGGAGCAAGAGCCCGAGCCAGCACAAGGCTGGCTTAATATATTAAACAACAACAACCCTAGGTTTCATGATTCATTTTAACGTCCAGAAGATGACCATCAGGGTGGTCGAAACATGTCGACCGAAAACGTACTACAAATACCAGAAATAGACGCCAGAAAAAAAGAAATACACCGAAAAAGAAAATACAATTCTACGGATTTACAACCCCGGATTTCAATACAATTCTACGGATTTACAACCCCGGATTTCAATAACCAGCTGTAATCGAAAACATGAATTTCTTCTGTAAGAAATACGCTGTTTATATCCACAAAAAATATGAACATTTCCCAGCTATTGACCAGTATTGTTGTGCAGAAAAAGTTAATTGAAAGAAAAATTGAAAAAACTCGGTATACAATCAATTCGCAAAATACAGCCATATTTTTCAACAAAATAATAATATCAATAATAATAATAATTCGTTTTTCTGACTCAGCTATGTTGTTAGGTAGAAGTCCAATATTCATATCTGTTAAAATCGGATATTTGTCATTCATAGTTTAAAATATTCTATCGAAAATATTTTATCATCTTATTTTATCTTGTTACTGGATAACATAGAAACCAAGGCTGGTAAATTCAACGCGATCTTGGAAGCTATCTTCTGGTATTTTTCCTTGGATAGGGGTATTAGGTATCCTTGTACTGCTACTAGGACTCCTTCAGTGGCTGGTGTAGTTTACATGTTTCGACCACCTCCGTGGTCATCATCAGGAGGTTGGTGAAGATGAACTGGATGAGTACTGGGTTTGGATCAGCTTGGATGCCTGGAGCCATCCTTCTCAGCCTAAGTTGTCTCTTGTGCGTCAATGGTTGGGGCTGGTCTCGGATGGAAACGCCATTGCAGCGCTACTGAGGGGTAGGAGAATTCCGCTCCACAGCAGCTGAATTTTGATTGGTGCTCATGTTGTGTGGGGTGCTCGTTGTAGGTCCCCTGGTAGATGTAGGAAGGAGAAAGGTCTCTTGAGTGATGTTCATTGATGGTTTTTTTCCTTATGTGCAATGCTTCCAAAGGGACAGTCGGCGATGGTCTGTGGCTTGGTCAATGATCGTTAGTAAAAATAAATATCAATATTCGGGATAATGTCATGTCGTTTAATTCGTTGGTTGTGGGCAGTTTTTACTTGATTGAAGATCGCTCCCTCTTGGGCATGACAGGCAATCCTCTTCGAAATATGCATCATGGTCATCCCGATGTAAGTGCCGAAGCATTCTCGCACGGGGCATGAATAATGGTAAATTACATTGGTTTTCTTTGAGGATCCTGCTGGATTGTTCTTCATTATCAAACTGCTCGTCTTTCTGTTCTTGTAATAAATTATCCAACTGTGTAAGGCCTGAACCACAAGGGTGAGGGACCCAAGACCCCCTAGGGAAGCAATCCCTAAAGGCACCATTGACAGGGAAAGTCTTCAGAGGGCTGCTTCTCTGGAGGGACCTGCCTGGGAAAGCGGGCCTGGGGAGGGCCTGAACCTCAAGGATGAAGGACCCCAAGGCCCCCTAGGGAAGCCATCCCAGAAGGCCACCCTTAAAAGAGGATGATCTTCCTCAGATGTTATTTCACTGGATGGAGGCAGGGCTCCTGCCCGGCAAGGGCAGAGGGCCTGGGGAGGGCCTGAACCACAAGGGTGAAGGACCCAAAGGCATCCTAGGGAAGCCATCCCTAAAGGGCACCCTTGGCAGGGGAAGATCCTTCTCAAAGGCTGCTTCCCTGGAGATAAGCAGGTCTCTTGCTAGGCTGGGGAAGAGGGCCTAATCGACAAGGGCAAGGGACACTAAAGTGCCCTAGGAAGCTATCCCTTGTTTATTCTTAGGGCACCCTTGACAGGAGATGATCCTCGTCATAGGCTGGTTCCCTGGAGGGAGGGAGGTCTCTGGTCAGGCTGGAGAAGCGGGCCTCAGGATGGAATGAACCGCAAGACGAGGGGCCCAAGGCGAATTGAAAAGATCCGAACTAGAGAAAGTTGTGAAGAGTGTATATATATATATATATATATATATACTATATATATATATATATATATATATGAGTCATATCACATTACCGTGATTCATATATGTAATATGACTTATATAATGGCTACGTTCTGTCATAAGTACTACACGCTACGGAGTCGAGGTGGGTTGATGTTGACTCCAAACAACGAATTACCCGAGCGCCAAAGGTATTTGAGGGTGAGAAACGACATAAACTTATAGCCTCTCGCGGTTGGGGAGTAGGTAAAAGCTTCCGCTGACGTCCTGGATTTGAATGGCTTCTTGGGTTCAGGCAAATCTATTATCGTGTAAAAACTTCCCCTTCAGTTAAGCATATATGAAAATATATTAATTCGAGGGTAGAGCAAATTAGATTTAAAAGGGACATTGTAGCTCGATGTATATATATATAATATATATATATATATATATATATATATATATATATATAATATATATATATGTGTGTGTGTGTGTGTGTGTGTGTGTGTGTGTGTTAATTACTACGAGGACGTCATTCAAACTGAATAGTATCTAGCAGGGTTATTTATTAAAAAAAGTTACAAGCTTTCAGTGACAAACAGTCCTCATTATCAAGTGTCCAAGAAATGACCGAATAGATATGCCAGCTGCATTTATTTGCGTGTGTTGGCTTCTTGATCTTTTAATTGACCTTGACTAATATCTGCCCGCGGTACGATGTTCTAGATGTTCAATTTCCATACAGTGTCTAGTGTAGTGCGTATCTTTTTTAGTCTTGAATATATGATTTTACTTGATATGCTGTCTTTGAATCCGTTCCACTGTTGCCTGCCATTGTATTGTTAGAGCTGTTATGAAGGCATCTCTACAATCATCTGACCGTTTTACTTAGCGTTCCTATAACAAAATTCCTATTTTCCCAATCTATTTGGTGGTCTTTTTACAACAGTGTTTTGTTTTGGATGATTTTTTAATGCAGAGACTATTGGTACGAGTGACCTATAGCCCTTAACTAGCCCACACCGGAAGAATACATGGAGATAAATCAAGAACTAATACAAAATATTAACTCTTAAAGGATACAAAATAAGAGGACAATGGAATACGAAAGGTCGGAAATTCACACTACTACGTTGAAATAGAGATCATACTATCCAGGAAATAACGTTGATATGACAAAGGTCACTAGTCCGTCATACTTGAAATTCTCCCAACCAACAGCCCAACTTCTTTGACTCCTTCAGATCCCCACTGACACAAACACAGACAGATAGGAAAACAAAATGACTCAAAAATATGCAAGGCCATATGTACAACATTCGGCTAGGATGGGAAAACTTTAGGAATTTTTCAGAGTTAAATTGATTTGAATTAGAATTTAGGTCAAAGGCCAAGCACTAGGACAGGTCATTCAGCACTGAAACGGAAATTTACAGTAAAAGGTTTGAAAGGTGTAACAGGAGAGGGTGGAAAAGTAAGATGGAAGAAACGGGAATATGAAAAGGAGATACAATAAAAAAAAAGAATGGAAGGGTTTGCAGCTAGAGACCGAAGACACGTTGCAGAGAACTGAAGTAATGCCTACAGTGCGCAGCATTAGGTGCAATGAAGGCGTTAACCCCCTAAGGAGAATTTTTCCGAGAGACCTTACAATATAATTCCGAGTGTTGGGAACTATGCTTGCCAAGATCCATTTTACGAATGCTGTTGGCTTCTCGGATTTCGGTTAGACCTATTGACACCACAATATATAGCATAGGAATGTTTTATGTTTCTGATACTGATAATTGTGATGAGGTTGCTGGTCTCATTTCCATAAAACAGAATTGACATCATAAAAAATATAAGCATGAACATAAATTTTAGAGACATGAAATTATATATATTATATATATATATATATATATATATATATATATATAATCTATATGTATATATATATATATATATATATATCATATATAATATATATATATATATATATATATATATATATATATATATATACATATATATATATATATATATATATATTATATATATATATATATATATATATATATATATGTGTGTGTGTGTGTGTGTGTGTGTGTGTGTGTGTGTGGGTGTGTGTGTAACATATAGACGGGGATTTGCTATGAGATATTTTAAATAATATATGATGTGATATGCTATGACATTTCTGAGAATGTAGAGAATCGGCAATTTAACTTCCCTGGAGACAGTGTCTGAGTGACGGCTTAGGAATGCTGACGCATCTTTCTTTGAGGTGGTGTGAT
>NC_087209.1:73521728-73579228 GCF_015104395.2 Macrobrachium nipponense
ATATATATATATATATATATATAATATATATATATATATAGATATATATATACTATATATATATCTATATCTATATATATATATATATATATAATATATATATATATATATAGTATATATTATCTATATATATCCTCTATATATATATATATATATATATATATATATAATATATATCTAAATAAATCATATCAACATTACCGTGATTCATATACATATATCGAGCTACAATGTCCTTTAATATCTAATTCGCTCTAAACCTCGGAATTAATATATTTTCATATTTGCTTAACCGAAGGGGAATTTTTTTTCTCGATAATAGATTTACCTGTACTTGGGCGCGAACGCAGGTACATTAATAAATCCAGGAACGTCAGTGGAAGCTATACCACTCAACCACCGCGAGAGGCTTAAAGGTTAATGCCGTCTCTCACCACCTCAAATACTTTCTCCCCCGCAGCTGAAGTATTCGTTGGTTTTGGAGACACCATCAACCCGCCTCGACTCCGGTAGTTAAGTAGCGCTTTTTTGACAACAACGTAGCATTTACATAAGTCATATCACATTACCGTGTATTCATATACATATATCGAGCTACAATGTCCTTAATATCTAATTCGCTCTACCTCGGAATTAATATATTTTCATATATGCTTAACCGAAGGGAATTTTTTTCTCGATAATAGATTTACCTGTACTTGGGCGCGAAACGCATGGTACATTAAATAAAATCCAGGAACGTCAGTGGAAAGCTATACCACTCCAACCACCGCGAGGAGGCGTTAAAGGTTAATGCCGTCCTCTCACCTCAAATACTTTCTCGCGCTGAAGTATTCGTTGGTTTGGAGAACAACATCAACCCGCCTCGACTCCGGTAGTTAAGTAGCGCTTTTGACAACACGTAGCATTTACATAAGTCATATCAACATTACCATGATTCATATACATATATCGAGCTACAATGTCCTTTAATATCTAATTCGCTCTACCTCGGAATTATATATTTTCATATATGCTTAACCGAAGGGGAATTTTTTTCTCTGATAATAGATTTACCTGTACTTGGGTCGCGAACGCAGGTACATTATAAATCCAGGAACGTCAGTGGAAGGCTATACCACTCAACCACCACGAGAGGCTTAAAGGTTAATGCTGTCTCTCACCTCAAATACTTTCTCGCGCTGAAGTATTCGTTGGTTGGAGACAACATCAACCGCCTCGACTCCGGTAGTTAAGTAGCGCTTTGACAACACGTAGCATTTACATAAGTCATATCACATTACCGTGATTCATATACATATATCGAGCTACAATGTCCTTTAATATCTAATTCGCTCTACCTCGGAATTAATATATTTTCATATATGCTTAACCGAAGGGGAATTTTTTTCTCGATAATAGATTTACCTGTACTTGGGCGCGAAACGCAGGTACATTATAAATCCAGGAACGTCCAGTGGAAGCTATACCACTCATTAACCTTTAAGCCTCTCGCGGTGGTTGAGTGGTATAGCTTCCACTGACGTTCCTGGATTTATAATGTACCTGCGTTCGCGCCCAAGTACAGGTAATCTATTACGAGAAAAAAAATTCCCCTCGGTTAAGCAATATTATGAAAAATATATTAATTCCGAGGTAGAGCGAATTAGATATTAAAGGACATTGTAGCTCGATATATGGATATGAATCACGGTAATGTGATATGACATATGTAAATGCTACGTGTTGTCAAAAGCGCTACTTAAACTACCGGAGTCGAGGCGGGTTGATGTTGTCTCCAAACCAACAAATACTTCAGCGCGAGAAAAGTATTTGAGGTGAGAGACGGCATTAACCTTTAAGCCTCTCGCGGTGGTTGAGTGGTATAGCTTCCACTGACGTTCCTGGATTTATAATGTACCTGCGTTCGCGCTCAAGTACAGGTAAATCTATTATCGAGAAAAAAATTCCCCTTCGGTTTAAGCATATATGAAAATATATTAATTCCGAGGTAGAGCGAATTAGATATTAAAGGACATTGTAGCTCGATATATGTATATGAATCACGGTAATGTGATGTGACTTATGTAAATGCTACGTGTTGTCAAAAGCGCTACTTAACTACCGGAGTCGAAGCGGGTGATGTTGTCTCCAAACCAAACGAATACTTCAGTGCGAGAAAGTATTTGAGGTGAGAGACGGCATTAACCTTTAAGCCTCTCGCGGTGGTTGAGTGGTATAGCTTCCACTGACGTTCCTGGATTTATATGTACCTGCGTTCGCGCCCAAGTACAGGTAATCTATTATCGAGAAAAAAATTTCCCTTCAGTTAAGCATATATGAAAAATATATTAATTCCGAGGTAGAGCGAATTAGATATTAAAGGACATTGTAGCTCGATATATATATAATATCTATATATATATATTATATATATATATATATATATATATATATTATATAATATATACATACATAAGCGAGTACCCCACATGAAAATGGTAGGCAGAAATTCGAGCGCTTTCGTCCTTTACGAAGACAATGTCTTAGTAAAGATAAAGCGGCTGGATTTCTACCTATCATTTTCCTGTGGTACTCGCTTATTTGATGAAGGCACGTGCAACTACTGTGATTTTTGGTTTTTTAAGCATATATATATATATATATATATATATATATATATATATATATATATATATATATATATAAATTTATATGTATACATATATGGTAATATATATATATTTGTGTGTATATATATATATATCTATATATATATTATATATATATATATATATATATATATATAGTATACAAATGAGGTTGCTGGCAACTAACATTCGGTGCTGGTTGGGAACAAAAATCTATAAAACTTAAGTAAAAGTTATTGGAGCAAATATGAAATGCAAATGAGAATGACAAGTAACACAAGCTTTCTGAAATTAAGATGAACTGCCAAGGTTACATCAAAGCAACCGTCATTCACTGTAGAATGAAGGTAAGATGCAAAACCTTTTTCATTTAATGCGAATCAAATCCTTCATTTGACATTGAAAATCTGGGGATTCTCCGTAATTAACAAATTACCGTAAATAACACCAATTGGGTTTTCAGGTCCCAAATATAACACCAGCTGGGCCTTACAAAATGATTTTCTATGAACAATTATTAAGTATTATAAAATGACTTTAAAATATAACTATTATTTTCATAAATGAAAGTGCGATAAAGAATGAAACATAGGCTTCACGTAATAAAAGATGCTGTAAATAATACTACGAAAGTGTTTGAAATCAAGTCCCATGATTAATACCAATCAAGTTTTAGAAACTTAGGTTATATACATAACGCTAGTCAGGACTTATAATTCCATTTCCAATGAATAATTTCGTTAAAGTCTCATACGTTTAGGTTTAACATAATCATATCAAAAGTTTCTTACAGATTTAAGTATTATTTAATCATTATGCCAATAAAGCTCTATAGGCTTAGTCCGGGAATTATTGAAATTGCTAGTCATTACAAAGTTAGGTTTTATTAATTTACGTCTAACAAATACAAACAATTAAGTCTCGTATAGCTAAACCATATGAATGATATCATCAGCTCGTATACATTTAGGACGTCTAAAAATAAAAACTAAATATTATGAATTTAGAACTTATGCATCCTACCAATATGGTCTCATAAATAAGGTCTAGTGAATGAAGTCCACATACACAAAGGAAACCGAACTCCGACACACACACATCACGGTCAATACGTTAAAATCCATTGTGTAGTGGGTGTCACTGCAGGGGGCGGGAAGCATTTAATATGGCTTTATCTGCATTGAACAATGACGTTAATTCCCTCTGGCATTCCCATTTATTTGACATCCATTTCGGTACAATGATTTCGAGGCTTTTAGCACATCAGGAATAGTCTTCCAAAACCTATTCATTACCGGCGGCCTGATTCTACTGCAGGGATGATGGCGCATTCGTTGTCATCTCGCTGGTCCATGGAATGTCTATTCAGTTTCCTATACACAGTCTAATCTATTATTATTATTATTATTATTATTATTATTATTATTATTATTATATTATTATTATGTGAAGTAGGAGACCCTCTCTCAAACATGTTTTGTTAAAGAGGATGGCAGCATCAGTGGAATTGATTTTATAAATGGTCTTTTCAATTCCTCTAATTATTTTCTTCTCATCAGGGCTGATATTTGCTAATAGCTGGCCGATGTTCATATTCTGTATAAGAAAATGGCTTCTAATAATAATAATTTATTCATGTTAGCTAAAAGTGGCGTAAGATCGCCGTAGAGTTCACAAAATCTACAATGTGTGAACTCTACGGCGATCATACGCCACTTTTAGCTATCGTATGGGTAAATTAATATTTTTAGAAGCCATTTCCTTATCCAGAATATGAACATCGACCAGCTATTAGCAAATATCACCCCTGATGAGAAGAAAATAATAAGAGGAATTGAAAAGACCATTTATAAAATAAATTCCAATGATGCTGCCATCCTCTTTAACAAATTATTATTATTATTATTATTTTTTTTTTTTTTGCTCTATCACAGTCCTCCAATTCGACTGGGTGGTATTTATAGTGTGGGGTTCCGGGTTGCATCCTGCCTCCTTAGGAGTCCATCACTTTTCTTACTATGTGTGCCGTTCTAGGATCACACTCTTCTGCATGAGTCCTGGAGCTACTTCAGCATCAGGGATCTTGGGATCGTGCCTAGTGTTTTTATGATTATGGGTACGATTTCCACTGGCATATCCCATATCCTTTTTATTTCTATTTTCAGATCTTGATACTTATCCATTTTTTCCCTCTCTTTCTCTTCAACTCTGGTGTCCCATGGTATTGCGACATCAATGAGTGATACTTTCTTCTTGATTTTGTCAATCAACGTCACGTCTGGTCTATTTGCACGTATCACCCTATCGTTCTGATACCATAGTCCCAGAGGATCTTTGCCTGATCTTTTTCCTATCACTCCTTCAGATTGGTGCTTGTACCACTTATTACTGCAAGGGTAGCTGATGTTTTCTTGCACAGGCTCCAGTGGAGGCTTTTGCCACTGAATCATGCCTGTCTTTTGTACTGGTTCTGTGCAAGTGCCGGACATTCGCTTGCTATGTGGTTTATGGTTTCATTTTCGTATTGCACTTCCTACATATGGGAGAGATGTTATTTCTGTCTATCGTTCTTTGAACATATCTGGTTCTTAGGGCCTGATCTTGTGCCGCTGTTTATCATTCCTTCAGTTTCCTTCTTTAGCTCTCCCCCTCTGTAGCCATTGCTATGTGTCATCGCTGGCTCTAGTTCTTTAGTCTGTCTCATGTATTGTCCGTGCATTGGTTTGTTGTGCCAGTCTTCTGTTCTGTTTGTCATTCTCCTGTCTCTGTACATTTCTGGGTCTTCGTCTACTTTTATTAGTCCTTCTTCCCATGCACTCTTTAGCCACGCGTCTTCACTGGTTTTCAGATATTGCCCCAGTGCTCTGTTCTCGATGTTGACGCAGTCCTCTATACTTAGTAGTCTTCTCCCTCCTTCCTTTCGTGTTATGTATAGTCTGCCGTATTTGCTCTTGGGTGTAGTGCTTTGTGTATTGTCATATGTTTCCTGGTTTTCTGATCTTATGCTGCGGAGTTCTGCCTTCGTCCATTCCACTATAACTGCGTTGTATCTGATTACTGGCACTGTCCATGTGTTTTATGGCTTTTATCATATTTCCGCCGTTGAGTTTTGACTTGAGTAGTCGCCTTGAGTCTCTGCATATATTCTTTCCTGATCGTGTCCTTCATCTCTTGGTGTTTTATATCCCCTCCTTCCATTATTCCCAGGTATTTGTATCCAGTCTCATCTATGTGTTTGATGTTGTTCCCATCTGGTAGCTTTATCCCTTCAGTTCTTGTTACATTGCCCTTTTGTATGTTGACTAGGCGCATTTTTGTTTTCTATTCCAAACTCCATCCTGTTGTCCCCAGATACAATCCTTACAGTCTGGATTAGGGTATCTATTTCCTTGATGCTCTTACCATACAGCTTGATGTCGTCCATGAACATCAGATGGTTAATTCTGTTGCCTCTTTTCTTAAGTTGGTACCGGCATCCATCTTCTGTAGTACTTTTGTCATGGGAATCATGGCTACTACGAAGGAGTAGTGGGGACAGTGAGTCGCCCTGGAAGATCCCTCTCCGATATTAACCTCTGCTAGTCTTATTCCAGAGCTTGTAAGTATTGTATTCCAGTTGTGCATTGTATTTTTGAGGAAGCTGATGGTGTTTTCCTCTGCCCCATATATTTTCAGGCATTCTATTAGCCATGTGTGTGGTATCATGTCGAAGGCTTTCTTATAGTCTATCCATGCCATGCTTAGGTTGGTTTTCCTTCTCCTACTGTTCTTCATTATCATTTTGTCTATCAGGAGCTGGTCTTTTGTGCCCCTACACTTCCTTCTGCAGCCTTTCTGTTGGTGGGGGATGGTGTTTGTCTCCTCTAGGTAGTTGTATAGCCTTTCACTGATGATACCTGTTAGTAACTTCCACATTATTGGTAGGCAGGTGATAGGCCTGTAGTTACTGGCTATATTTCCCTTACTCTTGTCTTTTTGTACTAAGGGTGTTCTTCCTGTGGTCATCCATTTGGGTGCATGGTGATTTGAGATACAATGCTGGAGTTGTTCTGCTATTCGTGGGTGTAGGGCCTTGAGTTTTTTGAGCCAGTATCCATGGACTTCATCGGGACCTGGGGCTTTCCAGTTTTGGTATTTTCTTTAGTTGGTGTCTAACTGTGTCTGTCGTGATCTCTGTGAATCTTTGTTTTATTCTCCCTGTTTCTTCTTCCTTGACTTCCTGGAGCCATGTTGCATGTTTGTTGTGTGATACCACGGATTGCTCCTATGTTTTCCCCGAGTCTCTTACTTGGTTCGGCTTCAGGAATTTCTTGGTGGTTGTCTTCCCCTCTTAGTTGGCTGTATAGTCTTTTCTGGTTAGTTCCGAATAGTTTGTTCATGTACCGTAGGATCTTATGTGCTTTGGCCTTAAGCCTCTGTTTTACATCTTCTATTGTGTTGTTTAGTCCCCTCTCTTGTACTTTGTATTTCTCGTTGAGTTCCTCCCTTGTTTTTCTTGCTTCTTAGCCATTTTTTCTGCCGCCAATCTCTCTCAGTTTACTCAAGTTAGATCTCATCACCATGATTTGCTTTTCCAGGGCGCCTTTTCCAAGGAGGTTGCGTTTTGGTTTCTGTTGGGTTGGTTGTGCTGGTGGTGTTGGTGTTCGCATCCCCATCAGTTCTGCTACTAATCTTGCTCCTGCATATGCCAAATTATTTGTTTCTTTGATACTGGTGGTGTGTATTATGCCCATTATTTCATTGACCTCACTTGTTTTCTCCCTTAATTTCTTGGTGTTGCAGGCTTTCATGGAGGGGATCTTTGTTCTCTCTGTATCTGGCTCCATCCATTGTCTAATCTTTTCTACCCATTCCGTCCTCTCTGTTACTTCGTCGGTGTTTCTTCGCGTGTCGTTGTTTGATACCTCAGCCTCCCTGTCGTCTTCTGTGGCATCGTCTCTCAGTTCGTCTTCGTGTAATTCGTTGTCTTGTGACATTTCCCTTTCCAGTTCTCCTCTTTCTGTTGGGAAGAGCCAGTTCTTTTTCTTTATGTTCCTTACTTGGTCTGCCAGCCTCTGCTCTGTTTGGGGGGTGTTATTCCTCTCATTCCAGATGTTGACTAACCTTCTTCTATATCCTCTCTCCGTCGGGTTGCTTCTGATGTAGCATCTCCATATTTCCTTATTTTCTTCTCTTGTCCATTATTATTATTATTATTATTATTATTATTATTATTATTATTATTATTATTATTATTATTATTATTATTATTATTATTATTATAAGGATTTACAAGGACTCTCTCGCCAAATTAATCTATCGAATCAAAAGGTGCAAACTGGATCACGATAAAGTAGAAGTTGGACAGCTGAGCGGGTGGAGACCAAAGTCGGAACTTCACGGGCTGCAAGAGGTGCGTCCCTGCGGCGAGAATAGTCAGCAACAGACAGGAAACTTATTTTTGGTTTAATTATGCTTACTTTCTTTTTGACTCTGTTCTCTTGCGACTGTTTTTAAATGCGGAATGCGGTTATTAATTCCTCTGCTTTATTTACGCCATTCATTTATTAGTTACGTACTATCAGATTTAGTTCCTCACTGGACGAGCGGGTTCCGTGCTCGACTATCAATCAGGTATCGCGAGTTCGCTTCCTGCGGCCGCTCAGTGAGGAATCAGAAGAATTTATTTCTGGTGATTAGAAATTCATTTCTCGATATGATGTGGTTCAGATCCCACAATAAGCTGTAGGTCCCATTGCTAAGGAACCAATAAGTTCCTAGCCATCCCCCCAAAAAATCTAAACCTAAGAGAGCTGTCATCAGCTCAGTGGTCTGGTTAAACTAAAATATACTTAACTATCAGATTTGCTTATTGTAATTGTTAGTAGTCCCATTCATTTAGATTCATTCAACAATATTTACCATTGCTATATACATCCATATCTATTTACTACTATCTAATGTGTACGTGTTCATTCCTCCTCGTTTCTTTTTTTACCTCTCTTCTATTTATTTCTCATCATTCTTCTAGGTATGTGCAATGTGTACTCACATATTTTTGTGGGTATGTAAGATAATGTTTAAACTTGCCGTCATCAAGCCCGTGGCCAACCTCTCATTAGGACCAATGGCATGGAAACCAGGCGATCTGGGAACCAAACAACAGCGATAAAGGGAAGGCGACCACTGATTATCCACTAAAAAAGAAAACTCGCCTCCTCTTTAAGAATAACCTAAAATTCAACTCAATTGGAAAAGTAATGTGAGCCTCACAAACTTTAACAATAATAATAAGTTCGTCGTCTCGTGGGCTCGAATCATGGAAGACAAGAACCCAGGACTGCAGTGGCGTGCCTTAAACCACACAGCCATCAAGGGACTCATAAACTTTAAATATTAGGATGACTAGGATTCGTCCGTCGAGGGCAATGGTTATCCAGCTTCAGGAAGGTGCCATTAGCGACGCTACTGGCGGAAGCAGAGCCTTCGTTTCAACAGAGAACCGACTGCGCGTAGCACGAAGGGAAGAAATATTGGAACTCACGAGAAATCAATGTCCCTCTCCATTTTCGAGGGCTTATGTCATCAAATAAAAATAACAACTGAACGATTGATAATTAAATAATCGCTTTGAATACGTAAAGAATAACAAACACGACCAATAAGTGTGAAGAAAAGTCGGGAAATCAAGAGGCGAGGGTGTGTATATAAATACACACTGATAAATATAATTAAGAAACTTATGGTTACTTGAATATAAAAAAAAATATCTGGATAGAGCTACCCTGTGGGTCATAATCAAGTAGTAATCACACATACAACACACACACACACACGTACACACACCACACACACACACACACACACACACACACACATATATATATATATATATATATATATATATATGTATATATATATATATATATATATATATATATATATATATATATATATATATATATATATATATATAGTAATGTGTATGTGTGTGTACTCGTATGGCGCGTGTCTGTGCACTAGGCGACGGCAATCTGTCTAAATTCTCTAACATTTGCCTAGCGTCCATCATATATCAGGCAGAGTCTCCCTTCCAATAAAAGAAGCACATCACCCATCCTTTTCTAATGGACTCAAGACTGCCAGAGACAAGCAAATCTCCACTTGCTCCCAAAGGCGGTAAGTATTACTGCTAAAAATCAATTGACCTCTCGTGTTTAACTTAGCCGATTTTCCTTTCTGTAATCAATGAGAGAGAGAGAGAGAGAGAGAGAGAGAGAGAGAGAGAGAGAGAGCCTCTGTTGGTTATCGGTACAGATAAGAAATAATCTCATTAAAGTCTTCGGGGATTACCTTGCATCGTCTAATGGGCCAACCGTGTCACGTGACCAAAGAAGCCTTCAAAGGAAGAGATCTTTTCTCTATTCATTATCGCTTGGAGATAAAATACTTTTCCATTTAGTTTAAACAAGCTAAAATTAAATTAATTTAATGAATAAAATTTTTCATGAGTAAATGTATAAATATTCATAAACAAAACTAAAAAATACTGAAGTCATAATGGACATAAAATATTTTTGTCATATGCTGTTGAAATGAGAGAAACACTACAAAGTGAAGCATTTGAGTAAAATCATTTAAAAACCAAATTTACATTTCAATTATAAAACAAGGACGAATAATCAAGGCCACTGAAACTAAATCTATCTTACGGTGGTTTCGGTATAATGCTGTGTCAACCGCTGCCCAGGAAACTTTCATCCACGGCCCAGTGCTAGCCCTGTGTTGTTATAACCTAAAGCGGTGATAGACGTTAGATCATGGCTAAATTTAACCTTGAGTACAATCAAAACCACTGAGGCTAGAGGGCTGTAATTTGGTATATATGATGATTGGAGGGTGGATGATCAACATACTAATTTGCAGCCCTCTATCCTCAGTAGTTTTTAAGACCGAGGGCGGGACCCCAAAAATGCGGGCGGAGAGGGACAAATAGTCATCTCAGTAGCTTTCCCTTACAAGAATCTAAAACGCCGAAGATGAAACTGGCTCCTACACAGGAATTGTAGTATAAGAGAACTGAATAGAAAATATAAATTCCTGATGCCATAAAAAAAAAAACAAGGCCGACATTAATACTGCATTTTGGGGGCAACCAATCACGAGGCATCTGCGCCGAAGCTCATGACATTTCCAGACTGTTAACGAAATGAAAATCCATCAAAATTCGCATCACCTTCATTTAAAATCTTCTTCGCTCATCTCTTGTATGTTCTGCTTGTGATTTCGGGGTCCATTTATTCTTGGGTTTTTGGCGAGGGCTATGTAAATAGCGTTTATATTATATATATACTACACACATGCACACAGTCTATGCGAGGATGATGAGGGTTCGCACAGACTGCCACAAGGGAGTTAGTTTCCGTACTGGATGTTCAATATCAAATCCCGAACAGTCCAGTATACGTGAACATAGCAAAAAATGTATAGTTGATATTAAATATGAGGATTTTATTATTGTTGGTCAAACCTCCAGCCCAAATGAACTATTGATCCTGGAGAGCCTTTTTATTAAACAACTTGTTCCGCAGTTGAACAACCAGACCACCTCCACCCCCTTGTATCTTTCTTAAGCCTATGTTTCTGTGTACATTCTTTTAGTTTTTATTTATCTCTTACCATGGTAGGTCGACCCCCAGTGTTCCTCAAATATTTTTTAACTTTGTATGTTACTAATTTATTTTTAGTTTTTTGTTTTAACTTTCTATCTGAACTTTTAACTAACATATGTGCTTTTAACTTCTCGTGTTGTTTTATCGATTGTTAGTGTATTTTTATCTATGTGTGAAGTTTCGGTTTTCATTTTAACTAGTTTGTAAATAATTTTTAGACAATTTTCAAATCAATTCTGATGAATGCATTCTGATGAATGCGAAACGCGTCGGAATAAAGTGTAAAATACTTCGTCATGTTTGTTCCTGCTCCTGCTCCCTGTGCAATATATATAGATATATATATATATATATATATTTATATATATATAATATATATATATATATATATATATATTAGTGTATGTGTGTATTTTAACTCACACATGATGAAATGAGTCACCCAAATTTGTCATACGAAAAACTTTAAAGATACCCATCTGGAGAAACTGACTGGTCAAGAATTTTGAGAATTAAGGTCCTGGAACTTTAGAACTGCGTCTTCCTTCCGCTTCAAATCCCTCTATTCGAAGTTGCCGGATTCGTCAAATTCAGTACCCGGAGAAGGAGAGGAATAAAAAACGACAGAAACGGAGTGAGAGAGAGAGAGAGAGAGAGAGAGAGAGAGAGAGAGAGAGAGAGAGAGAGAGAGAGAGAGAAGAACATTACGGATAAAAGCAAATATATATAGATATCTTAACAAGAGCTACAAAAGTCCACTGTTACAAAAACACTTCGGTAGTAAAAATCATACTTATGAAGATGAAGGAACACTACAAATATAAACAGCTAACTCACTTCTCCTTTGGCGGAATCCTTCGAGTCCTTGGCCTCCTCCGAGTGTCAGGGAAGATCCTTTGCAGGAAATGCCTTCCGTTTCCAGAGTCGCTTAAGAAGGAACGAAATGTAAAATGAACACCTCAGCTGGAAATGAAAAATATAAAATGTGAGGTCATATTCTTCAGGAAGCAGCAAGAATGACCTTTATCTTACCGGGCAAGAGGTCAAAAGAGAAGCTCAGTGAAAGAATAATAACGACATAAATAAGTATATGAAATGCACACACATAAATATTGGTCGAGGAAGGTCATGGCAATGGTAATCAACGTTCAATCAATAGTATCATCAGATCTCGGTTCGGTTGTGCGAGTTCAGAGGTCCACCTTCAGACAATCAGTCACCCCAACATCTATACCATCACTTACGGGTCTCCATAGTACGAGGTGGCATGCTGGTATAAGGCCGGCTCAATTTATCTCAATCACCAACCAAAGCAGCTGCTCTTCAGCTATGATTACCAACATCCAGAAGACCACCTCGAATAAAATCTATTAGTCACATTAACGTGATATGTGTCTTTTTTAATATTAAGCCAAAACATACCTTTTCCTTTCTCAACTGTCTACAAGTTTTGTTTCCTAATTTATTCCCCTTCCGGATTCAATGTTTGCAGAAATTAGCTTATTTAAAAGCGTGGTGCAATAGAGATTTTAAAATGCATTTCTTACCTTAATGCCCAAAGTAAAATTACCAACAATTCTGCTAAACAGTAATCAGTAAAAGGAGGAAAAAAACACCTTTGGTGCTGGAAATAAAGGACTCATGTTCAGCAGCGAGAAAAAAACATCAAAAAGTTTAACTGCAATGAGAATGTAGATGCTTTTTGGGGAGAGCTATTTGAGACTAAGAAACATCACATTTTTACAAAGAACCTTAAATAAGTCCATTTAAATCCTGGCGAGAGAGAGAGAGAGAGAGAGAGAGAGAGAGAGAGAGAGAGAGATGAGAGAGAGAGAGAGAGAGAGATTTCGTTCTTTAGGCCTAACATCAAAGTCGCTGTTGATTATTTCTTGGATATGGGACACCTACTTAACTCTTAATGGGTCAGTTTTAAAAATGATAAGTCTAGATTGAAGAGTTGTTTTTTAAGACGAACAAGTATTTTTTTCCTTTATCTGAGAGAGGGAACCGGGTATACAAAAAGCCAAACAATTTTAAGTACTTTCTAAGACTCTCAATTTCCCAGTTCCCAGAACAGCCAAGGAGACGTTCTCATCAAAGCCGCAGACAATTTCTTAATGACAAAGACGAGTTATTAAAAATCTTTTCAAGACTAATGTGTTCCACGATGGTAAAATAACGGATGGTTTGGAGAGGTAGCTCTGTGTGTGTGTGTGTGTGTGTTATATATATACACACACACACACACACACACACACACACACACAGCACACACACACACATATATATATATATATATATATATATATATATATATATATATATATATATAATATAACTTCCTCTCCCAAATCATTCGTTATAGTACTATCGTCTAGCATACAGTTATACGGGTATTCACGAAAGGGTCTTTACAAATAAATATACAAGTTTATAGTTATTCTTACAACTCAAATCCGTTCATTCAACTATTTCCACTTATCTGTAAGGCTCTAACAATATACCTGCTGCTTTGCCACGAATCTCCTCTCTAGCTACTGCCGCCTTTTATCTCTCTTCCATTTTCGATGATCAAAAGTCCCACCTTATCTTAAAGGAAAAAAAAGGAATCTTTTTCCAGACAATAAAAACAAATCTTTGTGACTAAAGTTACAAATAGCGTAATCTGTCTCTCAAAAGGACGGCCATGGGACGCTAAATATCTTCGGCAAGAGGTTTATTCCAAAGACTGAAAAAAATAGCCTTTCTGAACTACAATTCTCAAAAAGGAATATCAAATGCTGACTCTTATTTTCTCTCTCTCTCCTCACAACCGTACTCCCACCCGCCACCCCCCACCCCCCTTCCCAGGCTTCTTTTGTAGCGTTCACGTTTTCTGGTGCTCATAATTCAACGTTTGATACACGCCAAATGTGATTACAGCGAAATGGTCGAATAAATTTATGGACGACAAAATGAAATGACCTCTTTTCTCTGAAAAGATAGAAAAGCGAAAACTTGGAGAGCACTGGGACCTATAATTCGGTCTCGGTAATTGGCCCTTTTACTCCTAGGAAACTTTCCCCATTTGTCCTTATAAAGGAAATTACTTTCTACGACATTCCTCGCTATTCGATCCCATTAAAAAGATCTCTTGAACGTAGATGGTTAAAGTATAAGATTTAGGCATTTAATTCGGATCTGGACACTTTCACTCTCCATACTTATGAAGGGTCCAGTGGTGGACGACAGAAACTCTATTACGGGAGGGGGCGGAGCGGGGCGAGAAGGGGGGGTGGGGGGGGAGAGAGAGAGAGAGAGAATACACTGTCCTCCAGCGCTCCTGGTGGTGAAACTTATGTCATGTAGCTTTGAATGTACTACTGACGGTATAAAAAATAAAATATACAGTGTATAAACCTTCACTGTGCGTATTGAGAATATACGTATTATAAAATTAGATCATAATACCAGTCAAGCGCAGAGACAATCGTAGGTGACAGTTGATGTAATGGGTCTAGGACTACAGATGAGGAGGGTCTTGTCACATTTCTATATCATGGGACTCGTCCGAAAGTAAATGGATACCGAAGCTTTGCCTTTAAAAATTCTGTTAATTATCTTACTTCTGTTACTTTGTATGGAACATAATTTTCGCTTCCCCTTGTCAGACCATGTGCTTGGACTGTATACATAGTAGTAGTCCTCAAAACACATTTATATGACAAAAGAAAAGCAATCGGACACCAGTTTCCCCAGAGCTAGGTCTACACCTTGGCTTTGACTTCGTCAAGCACTCTTGTTTAGGTCTTGCCTCTTATTGAACATTTAATGAGCATTCGCCGAAAAATCTGCATTTTATTATTTTAATAATGGAATCTACAGCATTTTAGGCATGTGGCTGACGGTAAACGTTTTTGCAAAATAAATCTACCTAGTCATCGCCTCTGCACATATTAAGAGTCTATGATAACAAACCCTTTCACGAAATTCGGAGATTTTGATCAGAACTTGAAATTTAAATAGTCTCTCACCTCTCAAAGATTTTTTTCTTTCAGTTCTCTTCAATTTCCTCTTTAAACCTTTCGAGGCTAACAACAGTCCAGTATGATCTATGTCTGTCAAAACGACATCTAGAAACATAAAATGGATAAATGTTAAACAAAATTAATATTTCGTCATTGAAGAGAATGTCACGATTGCCGAATTATAAAGCCAATCTCTATAGAACTCACTGACTTGGCTCAAATGTTAAGGGCTTTGTTGGAAGACCGGTTTTTCGTTGGGGATTTTTTTTATTTTTTATTCACTATCATAACAACTTGCTATTACAAAAATTTTTTTCTTTATAACTACAAGTAAAGTGTCTACCTCCTACGAAATCACTTTTTTTTTCTTTAATGCCGTGTAAAGGACAACGAGGATGTACACACCATGACTGTTCAAAATTGACTGACACCTGGCGGTAACAACAGCGTTGCCAAATTTCTAGTTTTTCACATCCCCATGATCCCAGTTACCCCCCACATCCTCCAACGTCTCCCGAACATCAATGGCAGAATTTTACTGTGGCTCGCCTTGGGTACTGTTCGACTTCCACTATTACAGGTAAAAGTTTATATTGTTTTTCAAATCAGAACAACAATTGTCCACAGATGAGCTGCTCACACGATTACGTTTCAATCTAATCACATCCACCATGATCACGCAAAATACAAGGTAATAGTACTACAGAAATGGGAAACATTATGTTTGCTATCATAATATGACAAAAGTAAAGTGCGTGCTTGCGTATCGTTATAATATAGACACTCCAAGGAACTAATGGTGTCATATTTTAAAGATAAAATGGATTTGTTTTTACGCTCCGTTTATCTATGGAGTTTTTCATGTGTCACGAGTACTTTACCTTTCAATTATATTTTTTATACAGACCATTTTCCCTCATTATCAATCAACTGTTACAATTTCTACAAAGTACTTTTCAGTCATGCTGCTTCACCATACAACGTTAAACATACTGATGGCAGATGTAGTTACCACTCTTATGCCTAGGCCTAAAACTTTGTTTGGCGAAAAAAGTAACCCCAAGTAATTTGAGACTTTAAAAGTATTGGTAGAAAATGTTTAAAATGATTCATCTTTCCGTTTATTAAGATGCTGATGGTACTACGATTTCACAACGACGAGTCGTTTTCGGACAATACTGTAGTCATTCGCTAGCAGTGTAAACCACTAGGCCTATAAGTAAGAATGTCTTAAAACAATCCTGATTGATTCCGTACACTATATTTTTTTATAGTTGGTTAAATATTGAATCTTTATAGTCTTATCATATCACTGCAAGGTCATATGCCAAAATCAAGGGATACTGGCCGCTGATGACATCACCCCAATTGCTAGCCTACCACAAGTTCCATCAGCATGGCTGCATCTCGAGTATGTATGTATAACTTACAGCGAAGCAGCATGGCCACCTTGTGGATAGTGTATGTTTAAGGTTCACTGCGTCTGATCTAAACGTACAAGAAGCACCAAATGTTACCTGTTTTCTCGGTCAACTGGAGTTTTTCTGCCACATGTCATAAAGAAAGCACTATTATGGGGAATGAGCTTTGCGACGACCTCGTAAGCACATTACTGTAAGTACACTAATTTCAGTGGGCTTGGTCAGTCAGTGACGTCATCCAACACGGGGACTGCAGAGCAGTGTTGCCAAAGTGCGGAGAAACGACCAAAAGTGCGGAGAAGATTCGAGGGGGAGTCATTGAATGCAGAGCTGAGGTCTGCACTCCTCACGTATGCGGCGCTGTAGGTCCGCATATATTTATGCTTTTAAAACTTTTCACCATCAATGAAAAATGATTGAAATTATATGATATTTTTGAAAGTACTAATATTTTTGAAAAATTAACCATTTTCACTAGTCTCGAGTGTTCACGCGCCATTATCAAATACGATCATGCGATTGTCAATTAAGAACTGATTTTGACAACAGCATATGACGTAACCCAAACGTGATGTTTTAAAATGCATTCATTCTTTAGGTCCAGCATCGTTTCAATTTGCTTTGTATTGCGTTTGTAATTATATATATATATATATATATATATATATATATATATATATATATATATATATATATATATATATATATATATACATACATATAGTTTAGTAAAATTTAATTAATTTGTGAATTAATCTCAGGGTGAAGGCTGACTTACATTATTGTAAACTTAGTCATGTTTAATGAGTTTTTATTTTATTTATTTATTTACTTATTTATTTTGAGAAAACAACTGCAAATATGCATTAGGCAATTGCATTAGTTGAAGTGATTTAACTGATTATAACCGAATAAGTTTCGATATAAGTATGCTAGGAAGTGGAAATTAACACTACACATCCCGGTGCGGAGCTATAATTTCTCGGTGATGTGCGGACTTTGCGGTAACCCTGCTGCAGAGCCATCTATTGCCGCTCTAACGAAACAGCTTTGGTTTGGTTGGACTGCGTCCTAAAGACAAAGGACATCAACTGATTGAGCTGGCTTCAGCGTAATAATATACCCATAGATAAAAATGACTGAGATCACAGAAAATTAAACATCAAATAACTAGAGTATGAAGTAGGGTGGCCAGACGGCCCCGTTTTCAGTGGCCTGTCCCCGGTTTTCACTGTGACTGAGAGATCCAAAATTGGAATACAGGAAAAAAAAACGGAAATGTTGACCAAACAATAAATAGTTGCACGCCGTACTACTCGCACTGTACAGTGTACAGTGTATACAGCTAAGGAAATGATAAACAGATTTGCACGGCATAATTTGCGAGATTACCTTCCAAGAACATACAAGCCAAATTCCCCCCCAAACTATTGTCAGTATCGTCATGCACGTCCTTGGCTGACTACACTTTTGCCTTCTTGCTAGCAACCAGCGGTGTTACGCCCGTAGATGATTTTAATACTGCTCAGTCATTGACAAATAGTTATTAAATTATAGCCTACCTTGATTTAGATTCAATATAAGAAATTCAAGAAGGTTTGTAGGGCCCTGAAAAAGCGTAAATAACAGTAAATATTGAGATTCCACTTAGTGTCGGCAGCCGTGTGGACCCGTTCAGATTAGCACAAATTTACGGTTGATAGGAAGGATATCGATAGGCAGGAAAGTTGGTTAACAGTCCTCTTAATTAATTTCCTGTTTGGTAAACTTGTCATAAGTTTGTGCAGAGCTCCTACAGTTTTCACCACATTTCATGCCACATTTATAGCACCAAGTAGCATCAGTGTCTTGAGCTCTAATCAAATAGGAAACTAAACTAACAAAACACTAACCTAACGTAGGCCTATCCGTCTTGAAAAATAGTCAGCCTCATTGGTAATCAATTGAATTTTTATTCAATTCAATAGGCTAAATAGGGTGAGAAACTTTTTAATGCTGTTTTATGAATGGTTAGGGCAGTGTCCCCGTTTTAGTTCTTCAGTGACAAAAACACGTCATGTTTCGGAGGTTTTTCCGCCTCTGAACAGAAAATGTCTCCGGATTTTGTCTAAAAAATCTGGTCACCTTAGTATGACGGCAAGTCAACAAATATGTATATATGTAATGTGCATATATACATATTTGATAAATCGGAGACGGAGGTTGCACGAATCAAGTCGCCTCGTCAACAAGTAGGGATGAGTGTCGTCTCGGGTTGTCTTTCTAAAGACGGAATGTGGTTTGTTGTAACTGTAGAGTCATAACGGCTCATCTTTCAGTACCACAAATGCTAATTCACAACCGATCAAGATGGCTGACAGTACAGGAGAGAACCCGAAATCTGAGAAAGAAAAATGTGTGACGACGACGCCTCTCCTTCTCTCTGACTTATCTTTGTCACCTGATAGGTAATGAAATGAGATATCAATAATGATGGAAAATTACGAATAAGAGAGAGAGAGAGAGAGAGAGAGAGAGAGAGAGAGAGAATTTAATCTTCACCCCTAGTGTCAGTAGCGACAAATCATTTGATAGAAGAGGCTTCTCCGTGTACTACAACATGGCTAAAAATAGCTCCTGTGCCAGGCACATTGACGCAGTTCATCTCCATCACTCCTGGTCAAATGTTTCAGGGCTTTTATTGCCTGCTTCCTGTGAAAGCTCTATGCTCGGTTCCATGATTGGGTTGAGCTTGAAAACCAAATAGTGTCGCATGCAGGTCTTTGGAAATAGAAGAAAGGTTCTATGAATATCACAAGTTACCTATGTTCATTCGATGCTCGCTTACAAGGAGAAGAACGCCTGTTTCTGAACTCTGTATACAGCAAGGCAGCCTGTGTGGGCACACGGCTGAATGCCAGAGTTTAAAAATTAATGAATTCTGTATCACCTTCAGTTGATTCCATCAACGTAAACATGAAACAAGACAGGAGGTAGAACTCCATGAACAATGAATAAGACCAGTTCCGAAAGATCTTAATAAACAACAGGCATCAGAACCTCATGATACAGCTGCGTACCCATAGCAACTGGAAATGTTCAATACCCAGACTGCTGGTAACAAAAAAACTACTTTTTTGTACACATGAAGTAATAAAACCTAGTAGTAAACATCAATAAGGTTAAGGTGTCTAGTGAAATGTCTGATCGTGGTAAAAATTAACTGAATGCCCAACTAGTTTTATTCTTGAAGAGAAACTAAATCTGGCCTGTGTTCATTGACAACTTCAATAAGTAGAATATAAAAACGGGAACCAGATAAAAGTTAATTGAAGCAGAAAATATATTTTTCAGCCATTAAAGGTCCCTGATTACATTCCAACAAGCTAGACTGCTCATGCAAGCTCTATTAAAACCCATTTGACCTTTGTTAACCTGAGTGAGCAACAGTGACTCCTTCGAAGGTCGTGTCTCCGCTTGTCTTCTAAGTCGTCGTGATATTAAATCTTTCCTCTCTGGCCAGAGCGACCTCTCGACGACTGATGTGGGGAACGCTCTTTTAAGGAAGCAGATGAGAGAGAGAGAGAGAGAGAGAGAGAGAGAGAGAAGAAGAAGAAGAAGAAGAAGAAGAAAAGTTGGAAAATAAATGAAGAGACTGGAATGTCATGTAAGAATCCCATTTTATTGCAAAAAGGTGACATAGTCTTCGATAATTTCTTACGTATGCCACTAAGAGTCAAGGTAAATTAACTTTTCAGACAATCCACTAATATCATATAAATCGCCATCTACGACCTCTTTAATTTTCAATTTCATATTCCATCCAAGTGTCTTTAGAAGCAATCATCAACGGGATTTGCTGACAGTCCTCCCAACTAGCGCCGAGTCCCAGAGGCAACTTGCAACAGTCATCTGCAACAGCTGGGACTCGGAGATCCGTCTCGGCAATGGAGCTGAGTTGCAACCTGAGGCTCGATGTGTTGAAGGAACAGGTTGCGTTGTTCGAAGAGACTTCTCCTCGCAAAGGAATTCGGGACTGGAATGGATATGGGGCCTCGCTTTTGGGGATTCCTGGTGAGAGCGAAATAGAACTCTCTCTCTCTCTCTCTCTCTCTCTCTCTCTCTCTCTCTAAAAGGAGGAAAAAGGTATCGTTCTCTCTCTCTCTCTCTCTCTCTCTCTCTCTCTCTCTCTAAAAAAAGAAGAGAAAATCGTATAGTTCTCTCTCTCTCTCTCAAAAAAAGAAAAAAAAGAGAAAAAATATATCGTTCTCTCTCTCTCTCTCTCTCTCTCTCTTCTCTCTCTCTCTCTCTCTCTTAAAAAAGAGGAGAAAAATGTATCGTTCTCTCTCTTAAAAAAGAGGAGAAAAAATGTATCGTTTTCTCTCTCTCTCTCTCTTTAGAAGAGAAAAAATAAGAGAAAAAAATATATCGTTCTTTGTGTATTCCTCTCTCTCTCTCTCTCTCTAAAAGAGAAAAACGTATAGTTCTCTCTCTCTCTCTCTCTCTCTCTCTGTCAAAAAAAAGAGAAAAAAATATCGTTCTTTCTGTATTCCTCTCTCTCTCTCTCTCCTCTCTCTCTCTCTCTCTCTCTCTCTTAAAAAAGAGGAGAAAAAATGTATCTTTCCCTCTCTTAGAAAAGAGGAGAAAAAATGTATCGTTTTCTCTCTCTCTCTCTCTCTTTAGAAGAGAAAAAAAATAAGAGAAAAAAATATATAGTTCTTTGTGCTTAAAAAATCACAGTAGATGCACGTGACTTCATAAATAAGCGAATACCACGGGAAATGATAGTCAGGAATCCAAGCGCTTTCGTCTTTATTCAGACATCGTCAAGGAGCTACTAAAGTACAATTGGAGAGGATAGCCTCAGGCACAAACAAGATCAGGAATACCAGATGGTTAATTATCAAAAGGGTAAAAATTAAAAGGGATAATCCAGGATTATCGGATATCACACGGTCTTTATTATAGTTCTTTGTGTATTCCTCTCTCTCTCTCTCTCTCTCTCTCTCTCTCTCTCTCTCTCTCTCTCTTAAAAAAGAATAGAAAAAATGTATCGTTCTTTCTCTATTCCCTTGTTGCTGACTTCAATTCGTAAAATGAATAGGGAAACGTAATTTTTTATGAATCTCAACATGTACTACCAGGAAATGTAAACAAACCTCCTTCGAAAGCTGCATCAGGCGTTAAAGTATCCTGGACATCTGTTTACTTTTGAAAAGGAATGTGAACCCCTTTCTGATATATCAGAAATAACACTCAAGATCCGCCCCTGATATAGACGTCCATAGGGCTCACGATAGCATCCATCAAACTATAGAAAACCGAATTCTAAAGTAGCAGTTCAAATTAAAATGGTTTACATATCTAGAATAATAAACCTTATTCAAAGGAAATGTTTATTTTGTTAAGGAATGATTTCGGTGTGAGATACTGAATATCATTCTTTTTCATTTGCAATCTGAGGAAAATCTTTCAGCGCGGGATTATTATGAGCTACGACTAGGGTTTGGATTTATGCGGAATAAATAGATTGCCTTCAATTATCCCAGGTTATTTGATCTATTTTGGTGAAGCGGGATTTGCGCGTGTTGCCATATTCAGGGTAATAAAAATCGATGAGAATTAAAAGAGAATGACGTCAATCTCCCATTTCGGAACCGCGACAGATTCCATCCCATCATTGCTTCGTATAACACAGAGGTGTAATTGTCTCACGGTGAAACAGGCGAGTTGGCTTTTACGAAGGGGAATATTGGGTTATTACTTGGCCTTCGCCTGAATATTACGATTGATACCGATTCAGAAAAACCTACGGCGTGTGTCCAGATGTATTCATAATCTCTCTCTCTCTCTCTCTCTCTCTCTCTCTCTCTCTCTCTCTCTCTCTCTCTCTCTGTTAAGACTTGAAAATGTATGCTACGTGTCTGTATGTCTGTCTTTATATACAAACATAGGCATGGAAAGGATGAAAATTATGATTTTCAAGTGAGCATTCTGGAGGAAGGAAAAAACATTATTTTGTTTTGTCTGAAGGTATTTTGACCAAAACCTTAACAGAAACAAAGAGAGAGAGAGAGAGAGAGAGAGAGAGAGAGAGAATCAGTATATGCGAGTATGTACATATATAGAGGTATTAAATGAAATGTTCGGTTAAGAGTCAAGTTATTACACAATAATCAACTTATTTATAAAGCCATCCTTTCAATGTAACAATTAATGTTATGATATTTAAAAGGACTTGGGGTCAACGGCCTCCTATATAGAATTCTATTTATTTGCAGAACACAGAAACCTCACGAATAAAGCTAAACCGAAAACCAAACAGGAAAAAACGGCGGTTAATATCCTTTATTTCTATCAACCCCGATTCAGATCGAACACAAATATTCCTAAATTTTGCGAAAACCTGTTATGAAGCCAGCCGACGCATTTATGCTTACTGTGCGCGGGCAGCGAACAGCTACATGGCTTTAATTGCATTGCCTGAATGCCCGCATGGATGGGGCATTTGGGCTCCAATATGCTTTGGTCGTCCAAGTATTGGTTCCAGTGACACGAATTTAATTGAAACGGATGTCGACGCCACGGAAAAGGACGCGTAGGATTTCGGGGCACTAATTGCCTGGCGGGCTCCTCGCTGATCTTTGTGCCATATATAGCTTTGATTAGATTCAAAGTGACGAGGTTGTGTTTGCAATATATCGCGACGTTGCAAAGTTTTGATCAGGTCTCTCGTGGTTAGATACCGATGTAACTGATGTTGATCTTTCACGAATTTTAAAGCCACGTCTCTGATGAATGGACTAAGACCAAAGGGTCACACCAGGAGTTTTATTCTCATTAAAACTTTGCAACACTTACGAGGTGCCTTTGGGTAAGAGGCCTTGCTGGCATGAGGCCAGCAGAATCTGAACTAGTTGTTCTTTGCAAACAGTTAACTTTCTACCTATGTAATTTTATAGCATTTATTTTTACGTTTCAGGAACACGGAAGAATATATTACCCTTAACTGGTAAAACCTCTTTGTACTTTATTTCCTTGGACTTCATTGTCATTATAATTTTTTTTAGGCTTTTAATTTTTGTGCATTTTATTTTCAATGGGTCAGTATTAGTCCTAAAAATACCATCTCTTTCAACTTAATCTATTGTCATCTTGAAGTTATTCCCTTTGGACTTTATTTCCATTAAACTTCTCTTGACAGTTATATTTCTGGCACTTCATTCTTCTCTGACCAAATCTCTATGACTTTATGCTCTCTGAAATGTACCTTGGACAAGATTCACTTTGGATGGCTCAGAGAAATTATATGAAGCTTTTAATGGCGAGTTGTCTTTAAAAATGAGTAAGAGAGAGAGAGAGAAACTCAGGATTTCCTCTCCATAATAAAGACAAAAACCCTCATTGACCTGGGCATCCGAAAGCTTATCTTATCATCCCTCGCTTTCCCTTAATGAAACACAAAATCTCATCTCGGGATCCTCCCTCTTCCCTGTTTTCATTACGGGGAGCGACGAGGCTATCCTTGCTTGTTCCCTGGGTGTCCAATGACGAGGGGGGTTGAGTCTGGGAGGGTGAGATGCCATAAGAGGGTTGGTGGGGGAGGGGGAGCGAGATGATGAGGACAATGGGCACCAACTCCTCCCGTGGGGCCACCCACTCTCGCCTCTAGGAAGAGCCTTCGTTTATGAGCTGGTAATGATGATAACTTCCCTTCATGACTTCGGATACGAGGGGTAATGAGTCACAAGGAGACCCTAAAAACCGGCAGAATGTATGACACGTCTAGTGTTCGTTGTAGTTGATTTTGGTAACATATTGTTTTGAAGACGATGAATTACAATTATTATTATTTTTTTTTAGTTTTCCGGTTAATCGAAAACGAAAAAAGAAATCTGTGCAGATTATTTTTAATCTTAATTACGCGGAGTATCAAAATATACAACACATTTTCAGCGTGTAAAAGATAATGTAAATTTATACTTTTGATGTTTTAAAATCCACGACAAAGTGTTACCAATCCCATATTTCAACTTACATTAATATAATCTATGTCTGGCACGTGGCTCTCGTCTAACAAGTAGGAAAGGGAAAATTCAGACGGAGAATTGAATTTTTTTTTTTATTAACAGGTAAAATTAAATTTTCTTCTGGCGACAGAATTCGCTCATTGCTGAAAGAAACTCTGGATTCCCTTTCCCCCTTAGGAAAGAAATGGGAAAAATTCTAGAGAAAAAAAAAAATCAGCTTTGGATCAAAGGTCAGAAGTGGACGCTAGACATCATTTTCAATGTTTAATTTTGGAGGCCTACCGGATCCTCACTGGTTCATCTGGAGAGCCTCTTTTTATGTACCAGACTTCATGAACTTCCCTTTCCATGTTTAACTTTAGAGGCTTCCTAAAGGTTCCCATATACCTCCAAGACGATCCCTTTCTATTTACCAGATTTCAAGGAACTCGGATTTTCGTATTTTTATTGTGTGAGACCTCTTATCGGCCTAGTTGAGTCCACCAGGCAACAATATTCCATATTCATTTCCAGAGGACTCCTATTTTCTGTCTGCTAGTGTTTACGAACTATAATCAATATTCATTTTCCCCGGGCCACCTCATCTTCCTACAACCCCCCCCAACCCCACCCCGCCCCTTTGTTGTGGCCACAATTATTATAGTTTATTTTCTCTAAGTCACTCTTCAGGCCTCATTTGATTCTTTAATATCTTTTTATTTCCGGAATGTTGAGTAAATTTAACGTTAATTTTTGGAATTTAGGCTGTGGAGCCAAGCACTGAAACACTTTCGCCCAATTAGCATTAAATAGCGAAAAGGGGGAGATAGAGCGGTTGGACAGCGAAATAAAGGAGATAAAATTTCAAGGATCTCACAGTGGCACTTGAGGAAGACCCCAAAATTGGACTGAGAAGTAAAGGTTAGGGGAGTTGGACAGCAAGGTTGAAGGAAGGAAGCGGGAATGGGGATAAGTGAAAGGCTCAAAAGAGATGCGGCTAGGGGCCGAAGGGACGCACGCGGCAAATGCCATTTAGTAATGCCTACAGTGCACTACGTGAGGAGCACTGAAGGCACTACCCACCACAGAGTTAATTTACCATACAAGGCACTGTAAACATCGTTTAGTTACATTCACTGCATAACATTACAACGACAGACGACGTTTGCTCAAATAATTTTCCCCGTATCTCAATAATAATAATATTCCCAGCAGTCTTCTGGACTTCTTCTCGTTGTGCTGTCATTTATGCGATGGCTGTTCTGGTTTTCTTGAGAGTTGCCAATCCCCTCTTGTCGCTCTGATATCCTGAGCTGATGGTCAATGGGATTCACCCTTGTGGTAAGGGTGTGGTCACCGAAAGTCTGTTGGGCAGGAAACTTAATCTCCAGTTCAACAGGGTCAATCTAAAAGAAGCTAAGATTGACCCTGCTGACCTGGAGATTAGGTTTCCTGCCCAACAGACTTTCGGTGACCACACCCTTACCACAAGGGTGAATCCCATTGACCATCAGCTCAGGATATCAGAGCGACAAGAGGGGATTGGCAACTCTCAAGAAACCAGAACAGCCATCGCATAAATGACAGCACAACGAGAAGAAGTTCCATAAGACTGCTGGGCCTTGACCCAGGCTAACATCCCAAACATCTCTTGAGAATGGGCCACAGAAGGGCCTGAAAGTACTCGAGTGTGGAGTAAAACTAAATGTAAATACTTAGAAGTAAACAAGTTACAAATTGAATTTGTGGGTTTCTTTTTCAATCTTCAGAATAATAATATTATTAATAATAATAAAAAAAGTGGAAAAACACTGTTAGACTTCCCCTATCAACGTTATCGCAGTTTATACCAAATATTCAATCATTAGTGTGTAGCCAATATCGGCACTCCACAGGCATTCAATAATTAGCAAGGAATATTGCCGGGTTCGTAGAATGCGATACTAGAGTTCAGGAATTTGTTGATAAACGTAGTCGATTCAACATTCCGTGATCCCCCTCTGCTCTACAGGGTATCTAGTAATTTCATTTTCATAGTCAAGTCAATTTAGGTGTTAATTTCGAGGCTAAAAGTGTCAGTTTTTATGAAAACGTTGATTAAAAAACGTAAACTCATTTAACGAAGCAGACTTCGTGAATCACATGATTTGAATTGGTCCTCTGATTTAAAACTTGAGCTAAACACGTACTACCAATTCGGGATGAAGCCTCGTTAGCTCCAAAAACTACTCGTGTTATTAACTTCCTAGTAACGTAATACCGCTGCTATTATTGGTATTGTCATTAAAGGGTATTTTCGGCTCACGGGGCGTTTGTATTTGGGTATCGATGGTTTACTGAGGTGACGTGTTATAACGATTAGCTTCGTATATCGGTTTTCTTTATCAACACACGAAACTGGAGAGCCGAGTAAATTTCAAGGAGAGACATTGTTCTTTCCACTGGGCGTGGCAGTCGGGCATTCAAAAGAGGCATAATAACTCTTTTGAGTTACAGTAAGAGAAACAGAAATATGCCAATATAGTTTAATACCTGCAGGCATAGTTATGGTATTTGAGGCAACTGTAAAGTTACTGTAACCTTTCCTCATTACTTTCTCTTCAATGCATAGGTCTCTTTGGGCACACACTGGTACTGTAACCTACAAGGTACAGTAACTTCTATAAGAGACTCTTTGATCCTGCTCTACAGTGCCCCATTGGCAAGAACATTTTGGACAGTATGTAAGATCCTTTACAGAGAATTTTCAGTTCCAGCGCTGTTGCCTGACCCTATTCGGTTTCATCCTCTCTCTCTCTATGCTTTACCTTCTTGGCTGTCCAAATTCCCTGGGCGCTCATAAAAAGCGAGCAAGTTCCCAACACACATAGCGCCATTCAACTGTATATTATGTGTGCTCTCTCGCTCGCTAGATATCAAAGTCTTTCCTTTCTGCCCAGCAAATTCTGTGTCTTCTTGTCTTTTGCCTCCAGTCATTCCGAAATTAGACACCTTTTTCTTAACTATCATCCCCCATTCTCTTCATATGATCAAACCTCCAAAATCAATGCAAATCATCTTTTCACCTGTGCTACTACTACTACTACTAATAATAATAGGAGTAGAAATAATAATAATCTTACTATAATGGGCATAATGTCTGTCCGTCCATCTGTCATTCAATCACAGCCAAACGGCTCGTCCGATGGGCATGAAACTTGGCAGGGTTATAGCGGGGACCCATAAGGTGGTTTATAATGGGGTTTCATCCTACCTCCCCCCCACCTACGAAAGGGGGTGGGGGTGAGAAGGGATTGCCTGAAACCGAGCTGGTTCTGCCCGTGAAACGAGGCTGGTTATGCCCGTAGACTTAGTTACTTTACGAATTTTCATACATAATTTCTGTATACATATGTTTGCTACTAATAATAATAATAAATAATAATAACATCTCACCTAGAAATATGATGGGGTATGATGTAATAGAGCAGCTTGGTATGGGTGACTGCTATCTTCCATTTCCAGCTGAGCAGAATTCTTCTTGATTATATTTTTGCCGTTTCCTACGTTCTTCCAAATCTCAAATAATAGTCAGTCCCTTGAAGTTAACCTCTTCCGTTTCTTCTATCTCCTGATCCCTTCATCTTCTCTGTCTTGTTTCTTAGTCATGAGTCGTATGAGATATACAAATCTGGAAATGTGTCAGTACTTATAAGAGAGGAATGAACATTTTCGTGTACACATTGGACATATTCATCAAACCACAGTCTATTAAATATGTATTTTACGATATAAAACTAAATCTAAATGGAGATAAAGACTTGTCTTATACCTTGAACCTACAGTAAACGTTTCAATAATACTACACAAGCCCTTCGTCCTGGGGAAATTAGCCTGGGTAAGTCTGACCCAAAAATCAGTTACTGAGCGCCGAAGGGGAAGGGGAGACGAGCATAGAGTGAGTTCATGGTACCTCCCAGATTTCTCATCTTCCCAGAGATTAATTTCAGAAAAATCTGCATCTTGGGTGTTGCTTAATTAGCGGTCCTTGCCCGGTGGCTTAAGAGGAAATCTTAGACATATTCATTGAATAAGCAAGTTTTAACTTATTCAATTTTTCATTATTAAGATAATTATTTTTAGAACATGGATGCCACTCGTAACTCTGTTCACGACCTTTTTTCTTAAACATCAGCTTTACTCTTATATCTCCTGTCCTCTCTCTGACTTCTTTCATTATCCCAGTCATGACAATACTGAACAACCATGGATGCACAACTCACCCCTCTCTTATGCTCACTTTTACACCAAACGAGTCACTCTCATGACTACACAGACAAAGGCTTCCCATTTGGCATAATATCTCCGAGTTTCTTTCATCATCTTTGAATTTTTATCAAATATCCTCGAAACCCTACACAAAGCTCCTTCATCGGGTATCCCATGAGACATTTCTCAGGTCCATGTACACCTACACAGCTTATCACCTTTACTCTCATAATTATACAACTGCTTCATACAAATACTCTTCCTCGTGCATTATTTAACGAGAAATATACAACCTTCATGAAGAGCTGTACTTTATTTGCATCGTTGCTTGCTCCACTAAATTTCAACGAGCTATAACATATTTACGTGATGTGCACCTTTGAGTTATGATGAGATATAGTGAATTGTGATTTACGTACAAACACTGTGTGATGAGGACCCCACCCTGTGGTAGGGGTGTAAGAATACTACAACCGTAGGTCCTGCGTGTCGTAAAAGGCGAATAAAAGGACAGCTGCTGCCCTGCACTCACTTTTTTAGAAAAATGCTAGGCCCACCGGTAATAACTGCCGAAACTGCTGCCTTGCAGGTGGATATTTTAGTCAATAGCTGTCATTGATGACAGAAATGGCATGCGGTCGTAAAAACCCCTTTGCCAAATAATAATCCATGCCTGATGTAAGGAAAGGCGCATCAGGCAACCGACCCCTTAGCGTGGGAATAACGGTGGGAAAGAAGGACTATGTGATGAGGACCGATGCCAAATTTTGGATCTGTTTAACAGCATAAGACATCGAGCTATGCTAAATTTTCGATCCTTGAAATGTACTACGACTGGCTATATAAAATTTGTTCCAGTTCACAAACTAACCACTCAGAACCTTTGAAAGACCGCGGGGTACACTAAATTTACTTCTTGGACCTCTAAATTATGATGGGCTATACTAAATTTGCCTGCAAGTACCAGTTAATGGCGATGAGATATTAAGAAAGTCTTCCATTTACCAATAAATAATCAAGAGTTGTATTCAATATCCGCTCCACGCACCAACAATTACCTTATATGCTAGATTATCATCACTTCCTCCAAATTGAATATAACTACAAATTGATTATGACTAAATTTCGATGAGTTATATCCAATTTGCCTCCCACACACCAACAAATAATGAAAGTCTCGACTGGAAATGCGCTCAATGCACCAATCAATTATGCATTATGGTTGTAATAAATTTGGGCTCCACTCACCAACAACAGAACAAACTAAACTAAATTTGTGTCCCAATGACCCGTAAAACACGATGAGCTATCAAACCCCAAATTCACTGGGGCGGAAATGAATGGGCTTTGGGGAAACTATTTCAGTTTTTCTAAAAGCCTCTAAAATCATTACACCCGAATTAATGGACGCGTAAATAAATGCTTCTGCCAAAGAGAATTAACGTAGTTGTTCGATGCAGATAAAAGGATATTAGAGGCTTTTTTTGGTGCCGTGGCTGGAAGTGGTTTTGCGATGCATTACAACTTTCAACTGAGATGGAGGACTTGTGGCGGTTACATGTTGTTTTATTGTAAATTCGTTAAGGCAGTTTAATTACCTTTATTTATCATCACTTATTATTTATGAAGGACGTAACGTTGCTCTATGCTTAGAGGGCTCTTTTGCTTTCATATTACTGAAACAAACTAATTTTCATGCCAGACACACTTGTCCCTTTCAACACCTGCGTCTTGTCATCAGCTTAGCTAAGTCTTTATACCACGTCACATACAACTACAGGGTGTCCATAAAGTCTCAGTACTATACAAACAATAAATACTTATAATGGTACTGAGACTTTATGGACACACTGTATTTCCTTTTGATCTCTGTACATGAGTCACTTCTTAAACTCCGGTTTCGAGATGCCAGTCAAGCCGTTTAACTTGATGTAATTTATGTGTTTTTATTCGTGTGGAATCCAAGTCATAACACGTTAATACATGAAAGGTCTGTTTATAATTAGATCTTGGCGTTGGGATGCGATGGTGTTAGAGATAAAAAACCGGAGCTCTTTCGGGGACTTTTCTGTTCTGGGTAGAAAAAAAAACAGTGACACGTTTTCTGCAAGAGCGTCGATCAGTGCAGTGCTCCTTTGAACTCGCTCGGCCTCCTTTGTAGCGCATATCTGGACCGAGAAATGAACATAGAGCCTTTTTATTTATATGCAAGGCTTTTGCCCTTTTTACTAATTTTGTAGGAACCAGAGATAACTTTGTTTTGCCTAAATCATTCTAAGCATGCGCTGATTCTTTTGAAAAGGAAAAAGGTCTTCATAGTTCCTGGTGAAAGGTACGAAAAACCTTTTGATGTTTTCAGTTATTCACAGCAATTTGAATTGCTATTCGTTGATGTCCTTTGCCACAAACATCTATTCTGTGAATAAACCGAATCTGATCTTGAATGAAATAATCCTGCTTTTAGTGTAAGGGAAGATCCCGATCAAAACAAACAGCTTTGAGTTTGTTTGAATTCATGAAATTCACGATTTTATTTTCAGACTTTGCATATGACGCACACATGCACTCACAAACATGCGTTAAAGAAAACTGCGACAGGGATTGGGAAGTGTATGACAGTGAGTATCAATGAGGCGTGAGAGGGCAGCCAATGGGGATGTTGTTTAGCGAGTGAAGTAACGAAGTATTAGTACTTTTAAGATGATGATGATGATAGTTATTATGTCTGGCAACAGGAGTAACTTTATGGAATAATGTTATGTGGGGGACGTGAGTGATCAAGTTTTTATTATAACTGACATCGTCGTCAGGTGCGAACTGACATTCTGATGCCGGAATGGAAGTAAACTTGTGTAATCTCATACGCAATAATAACTGATATGCATAATGGTATGTCTATTGAAGCCATATAAACAAAGACTTTTGGTATCACTATCGTATCTCCAAAGCAAGATTGCTACCGCAGACACCGACAGATAGATATTCCAAGAGGCATTGGTAATGTAGAAAAGAAGTTGAGTATATCTTAGTTTAATTCAGACCACTGAGCTGATAAACAGCTCTCCCAGGGATGGCCGAACCAACTGGTTACTTAGCAACGGGACCTACAGCTTATTGTGGGATTCAAACCACATCGAGAAATGAATTTCTATCACCAGAAATAAATTCCTCTGATTCCTTGTTGTTAGAGCGGGCAATCGAACCAGGGCCCTGAGATCGGTAGTCGAGCACATAACCGACTCGTTCAACGAGGAACTTTATTTATGGGAATATATCCATTAAGGCATCATATTGAGTCCATATAAAAACGGCAAAAAGAAAACATAATATGAAAGATATGTACGAAGGATGTCATAGAAAAAAACGCAAACAAAATGATGCCATGTCTTTAAACAAAGACTGTTCTCAGAGGCACTCCATCCTCGATGAGTTCTGGCGTCAGGGCTTCTTAGCCAAAAGGTGTCTCATAAGTCTTTCCATTTCACCAAAGTCTCTCAGGAAAGGCAGAGAAGAGTGAGGCTGAAGTCCCCGAAAGGAGGACTTAGGACCGAACGACTCTGAGTCTTCTTCTCATGCTTGGAAGTTGTCCTGCAGGACAATTCGGCCATTCCGGTAGTGGATTGTTAGCGCGGGGGTTTTTTCTCAAGAAGAGTTTTTTGTCTTCCTTCAGAAGAAATTGGCGAAAGTTTTAACTCAGAGGGTCAGGGCAATTTAAACTTTTTCGATATTTTTAAAATTTGAAGTTAACACTCTCTCTCTCTTCTCTCTCTCTCTCTCTCTCTCTCTCTCTCTGTGTGTGTGTGTGTGTGTGTGTGTGTGTGTGTGCGCGTGGAAATCTAGCTTCTTTTTTTGTCTACCTGTTAATCTGTTGGTACTCCAAGGCGAGATGGTCGGCTTCTTTGGATATTGGTCTATTTATCATTCTATTTCTGTAGATTTTTCTCTCAACATAACGGTCACTGCCGCATACAGCTTTATCTGATGATTATCTATCTAACAATCTGTCTGTATATTTATTTATTGTGAACGCATTTATTTATACATTTATTTTTATACACATATATAAAGAAATAAATAAACAAAATACATATATATACATAGGTGGGGATACAATCCACAATGATGTAAAATCCTTCTGTAGTTTTATAAAATATATTTATTTATTTAAACTACAGAAGAATTTTACATCATTGTGGGTTGTATCCCCATTTACTAGAGGTCCGACATAATACCTACCTAGCTTCTGCATATACATAGGCATACATATGTGTAAATGTATATATATTTGCAATCTATCTACAGATATGATAATTTTATGCTGTTTATCTGTTTTTTATTTTCCGGCAGGCAAAGATCGAGGGTCGCAAAGGTTAACGAACACGATGAATAACAGTAAAGATACAATGAAATACAAGTGAAGAAAATCCTGAAATTTGGAGAATATTTCACAAAATAAATGAGGGAAAAACGATTTGTGGATTCTGAAACGATTTTTGACTATAAAACAAATATAAAGAAGAATGTGATAAGATTACTAAGCGAAAGGACGTCATTTACTAAAACCACTAAAATCGACGATTTCTAAGAAATTTAGCAAATAAAAAGGCGTTACAATTCTAAGAAACGAGAAGTTAAAAGGAAAACAGGAAAAAAGGTCATTGTTGACACCTGAAAATACACACAGACAACACCCACACACACAGTCACAAAACCTTGGCCATCCGTTATGAAGCGAGGGGCTTCCTAAATAAGCCAGTGAATAGTTCATTAATGGAAACGAAATAAAAAAGTAAAAAATAAGCTGAAGTTCCTCCGGCGCAATTGAGTTTTCTGTTAAGCATATAATGCCGTATGATACTCTCAGCCGGCCGTGGTGGCCTATGTTGTGGCAGTGCCAGAAGCACGATTATCGATAAATTTAACCTTAATTAAAATAAACGCTACTGAGAGCTGCAACTTGGTGTGTTTGATGTTTGGGGTGTGGATAATCAACATACCAATTTTTGTTTAGCCCTCTAGCACTCAGTACTTTTTAAGATATGAGGGCGAACAGAAAAAGTGCGGACGGACAGACGAAGCAGTCTCATTAGTTTTCTTTTATAGAAATCTAAAAAAAGTTATGTTATAATGTCCCTTGAAATATTTACTGAATATATTTCGAATGTTTACCTTTAAAAAAAAACTTTTCTCACCCCATCCCCCTTTCAAAAAAATTAACAAATATTTTCACTAACGCCTACGTAGATGTCTTGCAGAGTATTTCATTCAAACAATGTCTCTCTCGAATGGAGGAAAGTTGCAAGAGAGAGAGAGAGAGAGAGAGAGAGAGAGAGAGAGAGAGAGAGTGAGACTTAAAGTCCCACAAGGGAAAGCTCGAAAAGAAGGACCACCAGCCTTCCCATGCTTCCAAATTGCCCTTGAGGACAACACTGCTATTCCGCTGGAGGAGTTTAAACACAAGTGTTTTCTTTTCCTAAGAAAATTGTCAAGGTTTTGACTCGGAGAGGTTGAAGTTCTCTCTCTCTCTCTCTCTCTCTCTCTCTCTCTCTCTCTCTCTCTCTCTCTCTCTCTCTCATTTCAGGATTAATGCTCAAATAAGAATCAATAAATGAATATCGTTGGATACATTGCAAGTCCCCATACAAGATCATAGCTCCTGTGTCACCATTCTGACGGATACATAAGAAATAAGAGAATACAAGAATATATGCTAAAACAGAGTATGTAAAATAATACAAAATTAATCAGTGGTGAAACAGATTCAGAGGTTAAAGAGAAAACACTATTGCATGAACTTAAGAGTCGGGCTATCTGGAATGACCTATAGACAGACACCTTCCGTAAAGCACTGGACCTAACGTATCCCAAACAGTTTCCTTTGGTGATTGTCGGGCCGAAATAGATCATGATTCGCCGTGGTATGAGTTTTTTTTCTTTTTTCTTTTAGGAGAGTTACCTCGAGAGAAAAAAAAAAATAAAAATGAATCATTCAAGTACAAATGGTGGGACAGAAAACGCGAAATGCACCATCGTAGGTGTAGACTGATGTGGAATAAATGCAAATGACGATGAATACAGTATTTGGATTCAAGTTGAAGGTCTCTCTCTCTCTCTCTCTCTCTCTCTCTCTCTCTCTCTCTCTCTCTCTCTCACACACACACACTCTAGCTTCAATTTCTCCTTTCATTCTGTGAGATGAAAATCAATTACAGACAAATTAACGAAACAAAATTAAACATAGGTAATGATATTAAGTCTGTCACCTAAACATTGAAAAAAACTAATGAATTCTAGAGGCTGACTAAAGAAAATGTGACGTGAAAATGCGACTGAAGTTCATATCTTTTTCTAAATTGTTCTTTCAAATTATTCGTATAAAATATAACACACATACACTGCATTTCATTATAAACTGTCTGAGGAAGAACAAATGTTCCAGGAAGACATCTTTCTTCTTGGACTTCAAAAATGTTTAGACGTGGCCAGCGAGTCTTAAGGCTCCACGGAGAATAAAACAGTGCGTCCGATTTCTTACCGGTAAGTTGCCAGATATCGATGATGGTGCAGTGGAATTGCGATGCCAATAATTTAAGTAAAGTAAGATGCGATTTAAAAAATATATACAGAGAGTTACATCAATATATTTTTCAATAGTTCTATATACTACTGTTCAACTGAAATCAAACATTTCTCGAAAGAATAACGCAGTTATATACTGCAAACAAATATCATGCAATATAATAAGGATGCCTTTAATTTACTTAAACTGAAAGACTGTACTGTGGAATGGAAGGAAAACAAAGTCATATGGTTAAATGAAATAAATGTATATAATATATATATATATATATATATATATAATATATTATATATATATATATATATATATATATATATATATATATATATATATATATGAATTTTTTCCATGGTTTCAGGGGGGCAAGTGGCACCCCTTGCCCCTACGTGCGGGTGCCCGTGGTTGAAAAGAACAATAGAAGCCGAATTATGTGTTGAGGAGAGCAGGAAAGGTCAAAATGGTTGGGGCATTAGTGGGCAGAGGTCGAAACATGGGCTGGTGAACTGAAAGCAAGTAAGGTCGAGATGTTTGTTGGTGAAAGCTGAATGTTCAAAGCATGTGCTTGCAGAGGACAAGCTTCCTCGAGGAGAGAATACAACTAAAAGACTATAATAGTTAAGTTAAGTATATCGTAGTTTTACCAGACCACTGAGCTAATTAACAGCTGGCCCGAAGGATTAGATATTTTTACGTGGCTAAGAACCAATTGGTCACCTAGCAACGGGACTTACAGCTTCTTGTGGGATCCGAACCACATTATATCGAGAAATGAATTTCTATCACCAGAAATAAATTCCTCTGATTCCGCGTTGGCCGAGCCGAGAATCGAACTTCGGACCACCAGATTGGTAGCCTAGCGCGAAAACCACTCGTCCAACGAGGAACTAAGACTATAATAGAGGGTAATACGAATGAAGTGCTATAAATGTCCTTAATATCTAATTCGCTCTACCTCGGAATTTATATATTCCCACCTATGTTAACCGACTTATACCACTCGTGATAGCCTTGTGGGTAAGAGTGCTTCCTGTGCGTCTTGAATTCTTGGTTCCGTGGTTTGCGCCCATGAGCCGACGAATTTCTTATCAACTAAAAATTCCCTTTCGGTTAACATATATGGAAATATATTAATTCCGAGGTAGGGCGAATTACATATTAAAGGACGGTTGTAGCTTCATGCGTACATATGAATCCCGGTGACGTGATAACACTCATATATTATATATATATATATATATATATATATATATATATATATATATATATATATATATACATATATATATATATATATATATATATAATATATATATATATATGTATGTATGTATGTATGTATATATATATATATATATATATATATATATATATATATATATATATATTGTTATGTTTATAGATCTCTTCGTCTACCCAGTAATTAATTAATTAGTTTGATTTGGCAAACGGCAACCATTTCCTCCAAATATCAGCTGATTTTTAGTAAACGCGGGAAACCAAAACCCGCCAGCCAGAGGTAGGGAGTTCCTAAGTTGGGGGAAAATAGACTCTTGCCAGCTTTAGGGACGTATCTGCAAGGGAAGGATGTAGGCAGACTGGTACTTCTTAGGCCTATGTCTTAAGCTCATTTTCCTGTGAACCCTCTGCTGGCTGTATGTTCTGTTTCCAGGATTTGCCCTTCTCGTGGGGGTTAAGCTGACCCCCAACACCCAGGCAAAACACCTGCGATCTGCCCCAGTCGTCTCGAGACGTGACCTCGGACAGATGTCCAGCCAGCCAGCCTCCAAAACTTAAGCCTAACGGCGTACTGGCACGCCCGAGCCCCAGACCTAAGACAAAGCCGGGCGCCACATTTCCTACAAAGTCCACACTGTACATTGCATCCAGGTACGCCTTGTGAAACAGCATATTGCCAGTCCCTTACATCCTGTTATCTATTTGATCCCCATTTTTCCCAATTCAAACTTTATATCAGATGAACTGATCCCTTTGTTTCCTCTCACTGCCTCATGGCCGCATGCTTCCCCTTGTGTGATCGTCCCAGACAAATGAAGTCATTGCATACCTCAGTGAAACATTAGAGTTCCTTTGCCCCAGTGTTAGAGAACTAATTACTACTAACTTGGGCAAGAAATCCTCTTTTCTTTTATCTTGTTTAATCTGGGATCCTTTTCCAGATTCCCTGAGTCACGTGCCAAGTCTCTCTGCCCGCAAGTGTTGCATTCCCGCAAGATTATGAAACCAGCTTTTACAAATTCCATTTTGAGCATCTATTATCCATTTGTGAGAGATTATAAGTCCACGTGGGAACCAGTAGCATTTACTTTTCTCCAGGCCAGTACGAGCCTCTTGTAAATAAATAGCTGTAAAGTATTTAGCTGAGTTTCTGGCGACCTACCTTTTCCTCTAGAGTAAATTATCACTATAAATCCGTTTTACGGTAAGTTCAAGTAAATTCACCTTGTTCTCCCTTAACTTTTCCTGTTTACGTATCGTAGTTCTTTTAAGGCCAGGCTCATACGTAAAAACTATAATATGTATATGTATATATATAATATATATATATATATGTATATATATATATATATATATATATATATATATATATATATATATATATATATTATATATATTATATATATATATATATATATATATATATATATATATATATATATATTATAATTTTTCCCCCTTGGAAAATATGCAGTGGGCAGCCATGTTTCCAACAAGCATTTCGACCTCTCTTCAACACACATTTCGATATTTCGTCCCCTCCCCAGGGAACATTTTAGCCTCTCTTCACTCCCACTCACACATTTTTTACCTCTCCAGCTTTCCCATCACACATTTAGGAAAGCTTTTGCTAACCCACACTACCAAAGGTCAAAGGTGAAAGGAAATATACCGTTTGAAGACAACAAAGCTGTCGATTTCCGTTTCAACATAAGATATTTTTATCATTAAAGTGGCTCATTTGTATAATGCAATAAAATTCACTCGAATGAATAATGGAAAAAAAATTGTAAAGATTTATCTGATAGCTTTCTTCTATCTAGAGACTTGCAGAGAGAGAGAGAGAGAGAGAGAGAGAGGAGAGAGAGAGAGAGAGAGAGAGAGAGAGAGAGAGAGAGAGAGAGAGAGAGAGTTGCGGGGGATTTGTGACAGAATAACGGGATATTGAGAAATTCAGCCATTCAATGGTATTGTAATAAAGAACATATGTAAGATTAAGTACGAAAGGTAAATATGAAGCAGATTGTTGCCTTCCATTAAAATAATTTTTGAGAATATCCTTATACACATTTTTCCAAAGACAACTTCATTATGTAAATGATGTGTATTTCTTAGAAAAATTATACGTGAAACAGAAGAAAACCAATTATCGAAAACCACCTCAAATTCTATGAATCAGTGCAAGTCGAATGTCTTCCCTGACATGAAGAAAAAGGCAGCAATTTTAGAGGTTAATCCTTTAGAATTAACTGCAAGTTCGTCGACGCTAATGGCCCTTCGCAAACACATTAATTACATTAATTATGCATGTGAAACAGGAACACATACTATTCATTGCAGGTCACTTTGTACTTGGGGAAAGCAATGAATGTTTTCGCTCAGGAGTGGGGAGAAAACTGGAAGATCTCTCTCTCCTCCTCTCTCTCTCTCTCTCTCTGTGTGTGTGTGTGTTTGTGTGGGTGCTACGGAAAGAAACTATGCTTTAATCCATACAGACAGTTGCTAAATGAAGAGATATTTTAAGCAACCAGTTTCGGGAACAGCGTAGGAAGTAAAATGCGGTTACTGTGAAGAAGGCAAGGGGGAATGATAAACCAAAGAAAATTAAATAAATGAATTAAAAAAAAAACTAGGGGAAACGAAAACAACGCTAATTATGTGTAATATCGTATGCATAATTTGGTTAAAGATTAATAACCATCGCTGAAGGATGAAGGTCCCGTGGGAATAGAAAAACAAAACAAAAACAAAAGGAAGTATAATGTTCGAATAAAGAAAACAAATGAAAAATACTTAACTAGTGAAAGAGAAAACTGGAGACGATAGACGTTAGGAAGAAACTGATTGAAGAATGGTGAGTTATATAACAAAAGATGGAAGAGACTTTCATTACATCTTCCATCAAATATTGTGCAAAAATATGTCGAACGCATATAACTCAAAAACGTATTTATAACAGATGCCTTTTCCCGGAAACATTTTGTCTCTTGTTGCGTAACTAATGCAATGCTGCCTCGTAGCAAATATTTATTGAATCTACCTAGAAATACTCAAAACTCTCTCACAAAAGATCTAAAAATAATAATAATAAAATGAAATAAAATAAATTACATAAAAATTGGGTTTATTGGTATATGTGGACAGGTATCACATTTCGACCTTTCCTCTCCGGAACGAATACACTTGCAGCTGAACTATAGACTTGACCCTACTAGGGAAAGTAACAAAGGAAAGACCGAGTCTTTCTATGCTTTTAAACTGTCCTGGATGACTGTACTCATTCAAGGGGACAAGATTTTACGTACGAGTTTTACCCAGGAGAATTTTCTTCTTTCGGAAGAAACTGGCAATACTTTCGACATGTGAAAGTCAAGGGCATTTAGAGTTTTCTTTCCTTTCCTTACATCGTATGCTAGTTATTCCTATTAGATTTCGTTCGCTAATGTAAACATTTTAATTCTAAACAATTGTTTACTGTTTTGGCGATTTGTCACCCAAAGTGCTTACTTGGTGGCGGGAAAATTTTCCTTTAAATCTGTTCAAGGGAGAGTCTTGTCTGGAGGAATAGAGAAGAATGTGTTGACAAAATTATTTATATACTGGCATGTCATAATTATCTAATTGTACGGAGAGAGAGAGAGACGAGAGAGAGAGAGAGAGAGAGAGAGAGAGAGATGAGAGAGAGAGAGAGAAGAGATTGTTGATTTCTTCCTATATAGCTGACAAGGAAATTAATGCTAAAAAAGAAAAATGAAATAAGATACAGAATTGGAAAAACGAATATTTGGAAGTGAAGCCGTGCAGGATTATTACTAATGAAAATAACATTTCGAAATCTATCAGCAAACTGGATGCAAACGATGCAAAATGGCGTGTGTTTGGCTTTTACAAAATAATCTAATGAAGTAATAGCCAATTAATTAAACCCATGCACCGAAACAAACAGACTTCTATAGGTTCCTCTGCCTTTCCTGCTGAGAAGAAAAACTGCAGCGATTTCCGCCTCTCATTTCGGAAATAAAAAACGAGAACAAGGACCTTAATTATCATTAACTTGTTAATTAATCAAGGGAGAAATTCTGCCATAATTTTCCCATCGCGGTGAAGCCTCTACTTGACGAAAATTGTTCAGGTCCCCAATTTTAGTCAAAGTCATGTTTCTCGAACTTTGTGATGGAGGTCATTGCGGGTCAACAGAAAATTTATAATGCTGACGGAAATCTTGATGAAATAGTTTAACTTACGTATTAACTGAGTATTAATATTGGCGGTGGACAAAATGTTAATTTAAACAATACACAGTTCCTTAGTTTGACAAGCAAATACCTGGGGCTCACAAAATGATAGTAGTGTGTTTATGGAATCACATTGGAATGTTTGGAAAATGATTTTTATGGCCATTTTCTCCTTTATGAAGGCGAAGTGTGAATAATGAAGGTCAATAAAAAAAGTTGAAGCTGCCAAGAAGGACGGTTTTGTGGCGTTTCTGTATGAAGGATAAGCAGGGCCGAGATGTTCTTAAATGTACATATATTACATAGGTCCCCAATAGGAATTTAGGTTATCTGGAAAGAAGGTCACAATACTCTGAGGTGCTGTTGGATCAATCTTTCCACCACCCCAAAACCTGTTTTTACTACTCCTGAGAACTATCCAGTGCCATTAAGGGTAACACCTTGGGAAAGAGTAAAAATCTGAAAGCGTTGGGAGGCTAGGGAGAATCAAAAGGTCGAGAAAAGTGCTGGATGGTGGCGTAGAAGCGGTGGTGGACACAAGTTAGCACGACAAAAACGTGATGTATGGTTTGAGAAGGAAATTTTGGAGTAAAAATCGCCTACCGTTCGGTAGTCGGAAGTTTCTATTCCCCCGCTCAGGCCAACGCGAATGCAGAGTAATTTATTTCGGGTGATTAAAATTCATTTCTCGATTTAATGTGGTTCGGATCCTTCAATGATCTTCAAGTTCCCGTTGCTAAGCAACCAATGGTTCTAATCAAGTAAAAATATCTAATTCCATTGGGTCCAAGCCCTATGGGAGCTATTATCAGCCTCATTATCCCTGTTAAACTAAGGTATCCTTGACTGTTTTTTTTTTTTTTTGAGTAAAACTTTTATCAATAAATTAAATAAATTTTGTTATCTGAAAGAATACGTTACCTTCAAACGAAGACAAGATTCCGCGCATAAAACTATAGTGAAATCTTAATTTGATTGGCCCAGATAATTTTGATCAGATGGGTAACCACAGATAATCAACCAACTTAGGAAATAAAGTATATTACGCTCTGAAATCCAGATGTCCATATTCTCCCCAATCAATCATCTCAGCCATCACCCTTCCCACTAAAGGTACTTTTGCTCTAGAAGATATTCCTAGCCTAACAAGTCCTTCATTAGATGGGAAAGGTTTCGGAAACCTTTCTAAGAATCTAATCCCCAGGAAAGCTATGGGAAAGGAGGAGAGTAAAATGTTTTCCTTGATATTGTTCATGATGTGATTAAGGGAGTTCCACATTCAGGGAGACACTGACAGAAATGCAACCAGAGCGGACTAAAGGAGAGTGATCTTGCATTAAAATATGATTTTATAAGCCTAAAATTTAAATTCTTTTTATCATCCTAAATTACTATAAGTTTAGGACTATAATTTCTAGTCTTACATTCAGGTCCTTTGTTACATTGTATCTTGAGGCCTGCTGCAGTTTTAAAGTCTTAACGAGTGTTATGCTGTTATTTACCCTGTTATCAATAGTGTCTTAAACTCCCTTGTAATCATCTGAAGTTGATCCCAGAACACGAAAAGGTGGTAGGTAGTTCTTCAATTTTACCATTTCATTTTACCCTAAAAGAATACTTTCAATTCTACCTACATTACAGTTTTCAATATAAACTCAACTAGCATCATCTACAAGTAATTTAACCACTATCTCGGCCATAAGTGAAAAACTTTAACAAACTAAACTGAGGGGTCTGCAAGTAAAACTTTAACCAACTGCTGGGCTGGTCTACCGGTGTTGATCATAAAATAACTAAAGGTACCTACATAGGCTAAACCTTAGCTGATTAATAGACCCTAACTGGCAACCTTCATATAGTTGTTCTTGTTTTCATCTGTCCCTCTTCCACAGCTCAGTCTTGCTAGTTATGGAACTTTTAAGTGTATTCTTATAACAAGCTAGCCTCCTAGACTGTACAATGTAAATAGCTCATTGAATTATAGGTCCGTATAACTATGGATTATACATTGCTTTATATATATACTTCCTAGTACTAATTGGAACTTGAGATCATTAAATTAGCTTTTAATGATCATGGTTCAGATAACTTGTTTATTCTGTACAGTACATACAGTGTCCTCTCCCCTGAATCACAACTGTATGAATATGAAAATTCATTCAGATTGTAATAAATTTATACTGTAATTAACAAATAGTTTTTTTCTCTTATAATATCTGTGAGTACCCCAATATACCTTAAAAATGTCTGCAGGTCAGTGCCGTAAGCCTGTCGTTAATAAATGTGACATGTGAGATTCAGAAATGATTTTTGTGATTTTGTGTTTAATAATTCCCGACAAGAACAAAAGCAAGACCACTACCTTTCTTTGGGTTTAGAACTGCAAGAAGGGATAAAAAAGCCAAACTGTGACTCACACATATTGCAGCAAACATTACGTGGATAAACCACAAACTTTACCTTACTCTTCTAATACTTAACTTTCCAAACTATTCCTACCAATGTTAGCTAGCTAACTACCCTCACTCTTTTTCTCACCCTTCTTACATATCAGCTAAAAAAAAAAAGAAAGGGGCCCTCCATAAATTACGAAACGCCTTAAGGGGGTGGGGAGGGGGTATAGTGAATCTTATAAGTTACCAAATGATTAATTAGAGTTTCCCTGTTTCTTTGAAAGATGAACTGTAGAAGGACAAAAGAGAGAGAGTAAAGATTCGGAATAGACTTTCATTATATTTAGTAATACTACAAATGGTATTTAAAATGTTTTTTATAATTATAATGTTTAGTCAAATATCACAAACTCCACCCCTTGTTTGTAACGTGAATATTTTCTGCTATAAGTATTACATGAATAGAATACTATGATATGATAGTCCTACTTTGTGTATTATGATAAACTCCAAGAAAAATACCGCAGACACTCTCTCTCTCTGGTATTGTATGTGCGTGTGTGTGTGTGTGTTGTGTGTGTGTGTATTATATTATATGGATTATATATATATATCTATATATATATAGTATAGTATATATATACAATATATATTCTATATATATATAATATATATATCGTATATATATATACTGCATAATTTGTGTTTGTATAATACATATATGAATATATCCATGGAGAGAATAATAGAACAACAAATCCCTTATTGAAGGCAGTATACCCGAAAAAAAGTTATGGGTAAAACATAGATTTCCTGGTCCAACGGAGTGATTTTGGACGTATAACTAATACATTCCTTTTCTGCGCCTAAAATACAATCCATCTCTCTCTCTATTCCTTAATACTCTTACGATTACGCTTGTCACACAATACTGGGCAAATCGCGCGCACGAGAGCGAGAGAGAGAGAGAGAGAGAGAGAGAGAGAGGAGGAGAGAGAAGAGAGAGAGAGTTTATTTCGGCAATTTATAACACCAAGAGACCCAAGACTTATGCCATATCTTTCAAACTACTTCCTGATTATTTTGACAAATCAAAATCTCTCCTCGCGTGATATATAGAAACTCAATGAGAATCGAGAGAGAGAAGAGGTGTGTGTAAGAAACTGGGTAGGGCCTCTTCAAGATAATGGATTCCAGTTTGAAGAAACTATGACCTTGTCTGCTTGGCCTCGCAGCAGCTGTTGTTCGGACGTTGTTGTCCACTGTCCAGCGGATTTTACTGAGAGAAGTCTGACGCAGGATTCAGAATAGATCATCTTGTTTGCTGTAGCGGAGCCTATTCACTGGTGAGGATGTAGACCTTCCCTTTTGGGGGTGGGGGATGATGGAGCTGAAGAGCCCAAGTAAAGGAACTGGACGGAGAACTGAGGCCTTTGCGAGACACAATCCATCAGTGAACTGGACATAATAAATCGTCAGTTGCGAGAAGAGAAGAAGAGAGAACAGAGGTCGACTACTATGAAGTCCGTTGGACAGATCACCCATGAAGTGTTAGCAACAGCAGGCCTGCGAGAGAGGGCCCGCTCGCTCGAGTCTGAACCGTTGTTTCTGAAGAAGGAAAACGATAAAGAGGTAGAACAACAGCTAGAAACAGATCCTCCACAGATCACAGAAGAAAATCACCAGATGAATTACAACACAAAGGAAATTGGGCAGACAAACGATGCATTATGTGAGGATCTGTCTCCTGCAGTTAGCAAAGGCAAACGCCCTTCAAAGGTCTGAAAACTCCTACGACAGAGGGAGAAAAGCCAGCAGCTCAGGAACTGAATAAGCATCGCGGATGGCGAGGGCTCATCCAGGAACCACATAACGCGACCGAGGCCAACGCGAATCGGAGAGGAAAGACCTCGAGCTTCAGGTTCTAGCTCCTACTGAAGGAAGTGGAAAGACCGCAGGAAACGGAAAAGCGTCGACTAGTTCCAGTGTGAACTTACGGTGCGAATCTCAAGAGGATGAAAGGCTTCCAAGTCTCAAGAATCCCAACGGGGAAAGGCGCCCTTCAAGAACACATGAAGAGGACACGAACAACACACTGTCCGTCCGTGTCTCCAAGGAAGGAGAAGCCTTCGAAACAAGAAGAGACGAGTCGAAGCCTCCGGCAGTTCTCCAAAACCAACCTTCCGCTTCAAGCTCTTCTTGCTCACCTCCTCGAGAGAGTCCTGCCATCAACACAAGTAATATAACAAGATTTTGGAGGAACCACATGTCTGGTACTGATCGCCAAAAAACTCGTGGCAGAGTTCATAATTTTTTCGTTCACTTCCTGACGCAATGATTCATTCCTTATTTATCAATTTTTCTTTCCACAGATGGAAGAAATCATATGTAATGAAGTTAATAAACAGTCCATCTGATCATCTTTAGAACATTATTTCTGTTTATTGTGTAAAACTATTTTTCCATATCGCACAATTGCGTGAATGGGAAGAGCGAAACGACGTGATTAAAAACGTCATATCCACAACCATAGATAGCATTACCAAATAGATAGGAGACACCTACACTAGTAATATGCATAAACATGTCTTAAATTATCATTTCAATATTAGTTGGAGGTAGTTGAACTATTCATTTGTTAAATTTTACAGAAAACATCGGAATCATCACCAAATGCTTATCAATTTAAAAAAAACCAAAGAAGAAAAATAACGATATCCTACAGTGTGAACAAGCGACCTCACCTCTAATTCTTTGATGTTATGTGCACCGGAATCTAATGTCATGTGTCATTTATTGTCTAAGAAACTCCCTCGATGAGCGAGAGACAATTATTGCACTGCATTCGGTGCAAGTTCCTGTTGGGAGACATCAAGAAAGCTTTAATAAATCATTCATAGAGTAATCAAATTGGTTTAAAGGAACGGAAAAAATTCAGTAACATGAGCCGAGATGTGGACACCTCAAAGCACCACAAGAGAGCAAGGTCATGCATAGTGTAAAACGTTGCTGAGCAACATCATTTGTGAATTTGAATCTATGCATCGGTACGACCATTGCTGAACCAGGAATCATGACTACGCTACTCTTATGACTGGTGTTTGATGAATACTTTAGATGGAGAGGAAGAGATTTTTAAATCTACACTTGAAATCTTTGATAGGTGTCTAATGAAAAGTCTAGATGAAATAAGCAAACGTATCTTTGTGATGAGAGATTCAGGTAGGCTTACTCTTTTTGTTTTGTTTTTTATCGGTGGAGTGATGTGGTCCCACGGATAGGAGAGGAAACAGTTGCATAATGATTCATGCATTTTTTTTCCTTCAAAACCTAAAAAATACATTTTATTGGGAGATACGTTATTACATCGGCCTAATCCTTCCATCACTCCTAGGACGCCACTTCCCCGCTCTTTTCTACGTCTCAGGCGACTCGACTCCTCGAGCCGACTCTCACCACGAACTCCAATCGCTTGAAGCATCAGTAATGATTACGCTTAATATTAAAAATTCCCAGCACCGACAAACAACGGACTCCTGAAAATGATGTTATATAAATTTTTCTGATCAAAGAACCTTTATCTTTCATTCCCCAAATTAGTGCATACACTCGTGTTACACCCTGTATGCCATCAAAGAAGCAATCCTTGATTATAGCAGTCTTGAAAAAAAAAAAAAAAACATGAAATAGACTTAAACTAAAACGTGCACCCTTCAATTTCTATCCTTTCAGCTACTTATAATATGCTTATGGTAGTAGGTTCAGGTATACCTGTAAACTAATTTGAATTAATTTCTAGTTAGTTAGAAATAATAGCTTGCCAGAAAGGTCAACCTAAGAAAGCTTTAATGAAAGTAAAGTCTTATATTAATGTACATTCGTCAGTTTTGACTCCCACAGCTTATCAAAGTGTCCAAATGAACAGGATGATATGACAAGGAATTCGATAAAAATAGACGGAATTATATTATTTTTTTTTTTTAATAGCTACGTCTGAGTTAATTTGTTAAGCAATTATGAAAGGATAAGAAGAAAGTCGAACATAATGGCTAATAAAACAGAATACGGGATAATAAAATAAAGCAGATTAATATCTATATATATATATCTATATATATACTATAGTATATATATATATATATATATATATATACGTATATATATATATATATAATCTTATTATCTCTATATTCATCTATATCTCCTCTTATATTGTGGATTTAATCATTCATTTATATTACGTATCCGAGAGAGTATACTGTTAAAAATAGACCTAGGTAATCATGTGCGAAAATCAGAAGTCCACTTAGGCCCACTAAATATGTCATGCAAATTATTTTACTGATCAAAAGGACGAAATATTTATCAAACAAATCGTTTCAAAGAATGTTAACGCCTTGATTATTTGGTTTATCGGCTGTAGGAGACGAAATGACTACACCCCAGTGCGTAAGATACATTGATTCAAGACTCGAGCGTCAGTAAGTCAAAACTTCAAAATGCTCGTTATCTGTTCCACGAACTAGGAGGTTGAGAAATTACTTAGAAATCGTTGACCCAGCGGTAATATTTTCCTTACTTTGTAAAATAATTATCTTTAATACGTTGAGTAAGTCTACTTCTATTCTAATGTAATTTATTTCCAAGTATAGCACCTTTGAAAATGAAATGTTATTTATTGTTAAGTTAAATAATCTGGCACCTGCATATGGCAAGATTATCCATAACGAACAATGATTAAGAACTACCGCCAATTCTTCGTTGGCGTACTGTACATATAGTAACCCGTCCAAATGTGAAATCAACATATTACAAGCTGTCAGAGGACCGTCCACAAACAAGTTAGGGTTCAAAAAGAGTTGAAAAGCATATACACTATGTCAGGGATTTCTAAATTTATATATATCGAAATTCTAATATATATAAATTCAGAGTTGGAGCCGATAAACAAACTTCAAGAACTGACAGGTACAAAGCTGTCAGAGGACATTCACAACAAGTTTTGTTCAAAAAAAAGAATTGAAAAGCATATAAACCATGTCAGGAAATTCTTAATTTTATATATTCAGAAATTCTGAATATATATAAATTCAGAGTTTTGAGCGATACAAAACTTTAGGAACTACAGTGTTTTCTTGGTGAGCCGTGCCAGTGGAGCAGATGGGAAGGCGACTCATTGCTGCTAAAGCAACCCCTCTGCAATGATTTGGGCCCTGTGATGACACCCCAGCAAGTGAGACATCATCCGTTAAAAGCGCAAAGGAGAGAGGAGTTAAGAAAATGTCCAGAACAGATGGAAGAGATAGGCTACTTTTTGCAGGTGCAAGACCGGATACTTTTTGGAGGAGTTAAAAAAACAGAATCCTGAAATGCCAAACCGGGGGGCATAACTGCTCTCTTACAAAAGACAGAGGAAGGAGGCTCTGGAAGGCGAGAGGTCAAAAGAACGTTCTTATAGGCACTAAGAACAGAATCAGATGGCATTAGTTGTTATATACTGAAGTAGGAGGAGGAGGGCTGCAGAAGGGTTGAGAGAGAAAACCGAAAAAGGATTCATGAAGTCTGCAGATAAGAGATACAAGGAGACGAGAAATAAAAGAAGACTGAATACACCGAGTCCGGGAAGCGGAAATGATAGGAGCCGGAGGAAAGCGATGATAAACCAAAGGTAAGTCAACGAAGGAAGCAAGAACATCGATAGAAAACAGAAAAAACTCTGATATTCCTAAGAGACAAAGAAGATCAAGCAAAATGAGAAAGAACGTTAATTAGAGATCATCAATAAACCGATTTTGTGTAAGGTGACATTGTCAATGTTTACTGAGGGATCCTCCGGAAGACGAACTACAAATGAAACCTGTTTCAAGGAATTCTAGATAAGTGTTTGTTATGGTGAGCAGTGCCAATGAGCGAGGGAAGCCTCTCTGCATGGTTTAAACAAACCCTTCTGCATGAATTATGGCCCGTGACGACACCCAAGCAGTGAGGCATCAATTGCCGTCAACGTGCATAGAGAGAGAGAGAGAGAGAGAACACAGCTGCTATAGGATAATGAAATGAGGAACATCTCCTCTGAATAATATTAATATGAATAGTCAGATCCATAATATTTAAGGCTTTTTTATAGAAAATATAACGTTTACAACAATACGATATGATAAGATTTCATAATTATTATTTCCCAATATATAACGATAACATTTCTTAAGCAGAAGTCCAATATATCCATTAGATTAATAACTAAACAGGAATAACATCTCCAGTCTCTCTCTCTCCTCTCTCTCTTTTATGTTCCCTTGTCTTCTCTTGGTTCCAAATATATTTCATTCATTAGTGCATTTCTTTGCATGATTACCGTAATTTCCCTCCTCCTCCCAGTCGAACCATTTTCTAACTATGGACTGGTTGTTTGAACGTGGGCCACCTTCCCAGGCAAGAAGGGCATGATCTCTCCAAGCAGGTTTGGCGGGACTAACGCCGTTTGTTGCTGGCTGTGCCATTGGGTATGAATTAAGTCTTGAGTACATGTTAAGTTCAGTGGTCATTACCCACTAAAGCTTTTAAATGGGCATTGCTGTCTTCGAAAAATAAATTCCTTTATCAAGCAGAAATCCATATAATATATATATATATATATAGATATAATATATATATATATGTATCTATAATATAAGATATATAGATATATATTGTATAATATACTATATATATATATATATATATATCTAATTATTTATATATCTATATATATATATATTCAGTCAACTTTAAATCAAAACGCACAACTGCTGAAATTCAAGTAATGTTTGTCCTCCAAATCTCTGAAGCTAATATTTGCCACATACTGCAAGCTTTGTGAGAACGGGTTCGAAAGAGACTAAATATAACATTACTAATTAAGTATTAAAATGAGGATAATTAGCGCTACAGAAGACAAATACATAAATGTGTGATAAACCTGATAATGATAGCTGTTATCAAGTAGAAGGTGATGTTCTGAACAGTTTAGGTGAAAAATCTATTAAATGCCCGAAAGTCGATGTCCAAGCATACCGATGTACTCAAAACCCATTATATTGACTGTAGTAGTTAGAATGAGTGTTAAAACTTATTGAATATAGGAATTTAGGTCAGGGCCAAAGCACTGGGACCATAGGCCATTCAGCGCTGAAATAGAAAGTGAATGTACAAGATTGAAGAGGTGTAACAGGAATAAAACCTCAAAGCAGTTGCACTATGAAGGCATTCTTAGGAAGGATGGAAAGTAAGATGAAGAACGAGTATTCGAAGGAGGTAAAAGTAAGAAACGAAAGTGGTTGTAGCTAGGGCGAATGGCACGCTGTGCAAATAGCCTTAAGCAATGCTACAGCGTACCGCATGAGGTCCCACTAACGGCAACTACCCCTACGGCATATAGTAGGTAGAGAGGCTCTGCAGCGAGAGGCGAAAGGTCACGCCAAAAGCAGACGTCATGCGAAACTCGGGGCGTGTTTCACTAGTCCAAAGATAAAAGCGAAATGAAATCGGAACGCAAAAAAAAAAGCCGGGAATAGTCTCGGCTCCAATCTCCACCAGGCATAAAACAAATGACATGAAACCATAGCGAGGTAAATTCAGCAATGGAATGACGGAATTCCAGAAATTCCCTTTCACTAGATATATTATTATGATTTGGAAGAGACGAAGGAAAAGGGACAGACCGAGCCTTTGGGAGGCTAATTAGAAAGATCCTTAGTAACATTGTTTAGGAAGAATCGCCCCGTTGTGACCTCACCGTTGTGCCGGAATATTCGAGTTACAAATGCAATTTGGCCTAACCTCGGGATTTTGTAATGAATATGTTCCTTTGTCATTCTGCATGACAGTCTCTCCCTCCCACTCCTCTCTCTCCTAATCATCTTTTTTCGTTAAATGGTATTTACATAAAAAATAATTCCATTTTCTCTCTCTCTCTCGTCTCCCTCTTCTCTCTCTCTCTCTCTCTCTCTCTCTCTGCCTGTTTTCAGCTCTCTTTTATATAGTCCCCATGTAGTATGGTATTTATATATATATATATATATATATATAATATATATATATATATGATATATAATATCATACAGACACACATTATAGCAGCCTCTTCTTGAAGGGTCGCTCTCATCTCTCACTCTCTATCCTCTCGTCTCTCTCTCTCTCTCTCAATGCAGGCACGCGCTAGCATCTTCACGAAAGGCGAAGAAGAATTCGTGCACGATATTCAGTAGGAAAGCTATAAAGTTTTGACAGGGCGACTTTGTAACATGGAAATTTTCGTCTGGTTATGGATTCCTTCCAGCTCGATACGACTTCCCGGAAGAGCGCTGAATGCTTCCATTTGTTTTCTGTTCAATGTTTACGGTCAATTATTTCTTGTTTGGCGGCGACTAATTTCAGAACATTGTTTCATTGTGTGGCAGTCCTTTGTATTCTGTATTTATGTTTTCTTTCTCTCTCTCTCTCTCTCTTCTCATCATCTCTCTCTCTCTCTCTCATATAGGTATATATATATATCTATATATTATATATATATATAAAATAAATATATATATATAATAATATAGATATATATATATAATATTTATCTAGGTATCTATATATAATATATATATATATAATTATATATATTTATCTATATATAGATATAGATTATATATATAATATATATATATATATATATCAAATATTATAATATATATTATATATCGTATAAATATAATATATTATATATATATATATATATATATATAGATATATATATAGATATATATATATACTAATCTCATCTATCTAATGAAGGAGCGCCCATAAAAACGCAAAATGCAGAAAGTAAATAATTAATTTCAGAGTCCCTACAAATGAACGTAATTGACGAATAAGAAGCTTCTTGTAATATTTTGTTGAGAGTATACGCTTCAAAGGCTACACACAAGAAGCTTATCTTGTCCTCCGTGGTAATACATTAAAACGAAATGAACTTTTTTTCATGTCGTGGTCTTCTCATCTTTTCGATTGAAAACCCAAGGAAATGGATTAAGGTGGTGATGACTGCGAAAGATACCTTTTTAATGAGACTAAAATCTGACTCTGCTCAGTTTCTCGCTTTCTAAACTAAATCGTATTTGAAAATGATCATTTGACGTCAAGACCTAGATCCGTTTCTCAATGGGAGGGAAAACAGAATACTTTTTAATATCGGAAAAGCCCTCGCGTTTAGATAGCGCCCATTATCTCCTCTCTCTTCTCTCTCTCCTCTCTCTCTCGATCTTCTCTCGTCCCTCTCTCTCTCCATCTCTTTCCATCTCGTCTCTCTCTCTTCTCGTTTCCTCTATTATATATATATTATAGATATATATATATATATTATATGCTATATACAATATATATATATATATATATATATATATATAATATATATATAAATATATATATAAATATATATATATATATATATATATATATATATATATATATATAAAGAGGTTCGCGGTCCATTGACTACTAAAGATTAAGGCCCAATTATTATAAAGAACGTTTTCGCACATTAACTTTGTGCATCTTCAGGCTGTAACAAGGAGAAATGCCAATATATTAAAAGACTAAAAAACCAGGATTCACAATAGTTTCATTAAAATGCAATAAAATATAAATATTAAAAAGATAAGAAAGAACCACTGAGGTACCAACCGACATAGAATGGAAGGAAAGCAAGGGAATATTTTTGAGAGAGCCAGGTCCAAGACGGTGACTATGCCAGATGTAGAGGTGCAAGCCGAGGTGTTTGTTATTCAATGGGGGAACCAGCTTTTAATAATTTAAAGATTTCCCAAGGTGTTAGGTGGTCCGGGTCTTTAGTATAACCTATTATCGAAAAGTGCTGTTTTGATACATTTATTTTGCATTTGGTTGGCATGATTCTTGATACTAGAAATTCAGGATTACTAATTCTTTTGACCTGTTCTATATGCTGAAACCCATATGGCTACAAGTATCTCATCTGCATAATCTTCGAGTCGATCCCACGTAGTTTGCAGGTCATCCTGCGCATTTGAATTGATACAACGTTGGATCTCATGAAGTCCTGCAGACCATCTTTGAAATTAAAAAGCGAGCCAATTTTGCAAGGATTGTTGAGATGAGTTTATTTTGATATAGGAATTTCTTGTTCTCTTATTTGTGAGAGTCTAAGAGAAAACTTCGAGTCTGTTTTATATATGGAATCGATGCAATACATCAGTTTTTTTTTTGGGACATCCATTAGCGGAGGAGGCGGTTGGATATAGTTACCTACTAATTTTTGTTAATTATGTTATATCAATGTCTTTGGGATAGGAGTTTTTTTGAAAAAAGTTATTTAAAAATTCCATTTCGTTATGAAAAATTTGCCAGTTGATGAAATATTTCAAAGCTCTATAGACCAGTGTGTATATTGGTATTCGTTTTAAAGGTTTCTGACAAGACTATAGAATTATTGGCTAGCCACCGTGAACGCCTTTTTTCGATATACTGCGGCGTGAATTCTGAATTGACTCTATTGACAAGAAATGTCCAGCAATTGGTATTTGTTTTCAATTTTCTTCTCCATTGTGAATTTAATGTTGGGATGTTGACGTTAATGTGGTCCAAAAATTTTGGACTAGGTCATTTCAGAATTTCACGACTGGCAGTATATCGAAAAAGGCGTTCAACGGGGATTAGCCAATACCTTCTATAGTTTCGTGTCCGAAACTTTAAACCTAATACCATATCCACTGGTCTATAGAGCTTTGAAATATTCATCCACTGCAAATTTTTCATAACGAAATGGAATTTTATAAATAACCTTTTTTTCAAAAAAACTTCCTTATCCCAAAGACATTGTATATAACAGAATTCACAAATTATAGTCACTATATCCAACCGCCTCCTCCGCTAATGGGTCCCAAAAAAACTGATGTATGCCATCGATTCCATATAATAACAGACTCGAATTTTCTCTTAGACTCTCACAAATAATAGAACAAGATTCCTTATCTCACAAATTAAACTCATCTCAACATCCTTGCAAAATTGGCTCGCTTTTTAATTTCAAAGATGGTCTGCAGGACTTCATGAGATCCAACGTTGTATCAATTCAAATGCGCAGGATGCCCTGCAAACTTACGTGAGATGACTCGAAGATTACTGCAGATGAGATTATGTAGCCATATGGGTTTCAGCTTAGAACAGGTCAAAGAATTATTAATCCTGAATTTTCTAGTATACATCAAGAATCATGCCACCAAATGCAAAATAACTGTATGCAAAACAGCACTTTCGATTAATAGGTTGTTATACTAAGACCGGACCAACCTAACTCCTTGGAATCTTTAATTATTAAAAGGGCATGGTTCCCCCCATTGAATAACAACACCTCGCTTCACCTCTACATCTGGCATAGTCAACGTCTTTTGGACCTGGCTCTCTCAAAAATCATTCCTTGCTTTCCTTCCCTTCTAGTCGGTTGGTACCTCAGTGGTTCTTTTCTTCTCTTTTTTAACTATTAGATTTTATTGCCTTTTAAATGAATACTATTGTGAATCCTGTTTTAGTTTTTAATATATGCCATTTCTCTTTTACAGACTGAAGAGTTGCCAAAGTTAATGTGCGAAACGTTTTTTTATAATAAATCTTGGCCTTCATCTTTAGTATCATGGACCTCCTGACCTCTTAATGTCTGCGCTCCTGTAATCCCTCTTATGTCCGAATATGGATACAGCACTTGTTCTTCGTCTCATCCGTTCGCCTTTCGCCTCCGACATATCTCCGAAGGTTCACCATTTCGGGAGGCATCACACTGCTGAGGCACCGGTTTATCCACCACTTACACCTGGCTACTCTCGTCACTTAGAGAAAGACTACACTCTCGACTCGAAAAAGCGCGATGCGACCTGGATTTTCTTCATTATTGTGAAACTCAACGATGTTATATATCCGAAATTCGTCAGATTCAAGCTCTACAAATCATCGCTTACATCTACGGATTTTTACAGGGATGGCGCTCAAAACTCTACTGAAGAAAGAAATCATACGGAAACTGCGATTGTCCAGAAGCTCTCTTCAACCGTTTACACAACTCAAGAACCAATTATTCTCTGATTCTGTCATTATTGGAACCCGTTTATTTGTATCAAAACTGTTTTATAATGTAATTAATGAATATTTCTTCTGTATTTTTTCGCCCCAAAAAAGCTTCAGAGCCTGGGTGTTTTTAATTCCTGTTTCAATCATAGAAACGACTGTTTTTTAACCGGCCAACTATGTTACTTTTTCAAAGAGAGAAGAATTTTTACTATCTTGTCCGTTTGGGGATTTTGCTTACGTCTTACAGAGCGAGCCCTGACTAATGCCAGATTCTATTTGCCATTTAAGTGTTTTTCAGAGACTTTGACTAGATATGATAAAAGACATCAGTATTTGCAACGAGAAAATGTCCTCTTTAATTCATCACATAATGGCTACCCTTAAAACCTCCTGGACACCATCTTTTAGAAGGCATGCTCTTAATTATTACTTTGAATTGAAAAAAAAAACGGAGAAGATTAATTATTTGCAAACCTGATAAGGCAAGGTGTCGTGATTCTTAACAAAAAATGAAGTACATATAAAAAATTGAAACCATTCTATCTGATACCATAAGTTTCACCTACATGGTGACCCACCTTTCCTCGATATTTACAAAGAGAAGATAAGCAATAGGTTCTTAAGGAAACTGAAAAATGAGGGGTAATCAATGAAACTACATCCCAGCAATTACATGTCACAGGTTCTTAGTTTAGTAATATATAATTGCCTACCGAAATTCATAAACCAGGGCCACACCTGTTAGACCCCTTATGGCTGCATACAATGTCCCTTCTTTGTCTATTCCAAATTTTTGTTTGTTTTTTTGTTTTTTAGTAATCACTATTAGCTTAATATTCCATTACTGAAAACACTTTGAAAAATGGATATCAAAGTTTCAGGAAACAAATCATCCATCGACGGAGACATCCTACCACATTGCCCGTTTTGACGTTGGAATCGTTGTTTAACGAATGTACCATTGAGCGAAACATAGATTTTATTTTAAAAATAGTTTTTTTATTAGCGATGACACTGTATTTCATGGTTTTTAGCAAACCCCTTTTTAAACATTTCTTGAACTTTACTGTGGCAAGATTCCATGTTTATTTTTTATCACCGACTCTATTCGCAGGTCGATGGAGTTGCTATGGGTCGTCCTACTTGGGCCAATATTTGCGACTGTTTATGTCAATAATAGTTTGGAAACAGAATTTTTAGACAATTGTCCTATTTCTTGTAAACCAATGTATAACGAAGATATTTTGACGACGGACATTTGCACTTTTCAGATACCATTGGCAATAGCAAATTTTTGGACCACATTACGTACAACATCCAACAGTAAATTCACATGGATATAGAAAAATGAAAACAAATTACCATTTCTGGACATTCTTGTCACTAAGTCAATTCAGAATTCACGACTGCAGTATATCGAAAAAAAGGCGTTCACGGATTATCCAACAACTTCTATAGTTCTTGTCAGAAAACCTTTAAAACTACCATATACACACTGTCTATAGAGCTTTGAATATTTCATCCAACTGGCAAATTTTTCATACGAATGGAATTTTAATAACCTTTTTTTTCAAAAAAAACTCTCCTATCCAATGACATTGTATAATAACATAATTAACAATTAGTAGGTACTATATCCACCGCCTCCTCCGCAATGGATGGTCCCAAAAAAAACTGATGATGCATCGTTCCAATATAACAGACCTCGAAGTTTTCTCTTAGACTCTCAACAAATAATAAGAACACGAAATTCTTATCTCAAAATTAAACTCATCTCAACAATCCTTGCAAAATTGGGGCTCGCTTTTTAATTTTCAAAGATGGTCGGCAGGACTTCATGAGATCCACCGTTGTATCATTCAAATGCGCAGAGATGCCCTGCAACTTACGTGGGATCGACTCGAAGATTACTGCATGATAGAGATATTGTAGGCCATATGTTTCAGCTATAGAACAGGTCAAGAATTAGTAATCCTGATTTTCTAGTATCA
>NC_087209.1:73584228-73596728 GCF_015104395.2 Macrobrachium nipponense
CAGCATCCCCGTCATCTGGGAAATCCGACCAGAGCATCCCAGACGGAGAGGTAATGTCAAGACGTGTCGCACCTGATTCCAGACTGAAAAAATATTCCCTCCAAAGGCTCCCAGCGTCGCCGAAGATGTGTATAAACATTGCGCCAAGGCTTCTTTCATAGGTGTCTTTCTTTTGGGGAAAATCTTGGGTTCTCTTCTCATCCTGTTCCCTCTTCGAGGATGGTTTAGGAATCTTACAGCGAAAGTTGTATGCAAAAACGACGCTTTATTCACTGTGCAGTTTAATTTATATTGATGAATGGTGTGGATGATTTTATATTGATTTTTAGTTAGCAGCTGGCATTACTTGGTATAAAGATATTCATCACAAAATGAAATCATAATCTGATGGACGTTTGCGTAGACTAGCGTCAGCCAAGAATAAAAATTGAATTCTGACCCCATTTGCAACGATGGTCATTTTACAAGAAAAAGAAACCATTCCTTGCATAACTGATTAGATTTTCGTGTTTGATTCGAGATTAAATGGCTCAGGTAATAGAGACGACATTGTTACTCTCTTCTGAAATGGAACATCGACTAAACTTTGAAATTGAGGCTAAGATTGGACGTGAGATTGTCGGTCACTTCAAAGATTCGGTGACGGGGAATATTAGGGGGCACATCCCCCTTCCCCTGATAGGGTCACGGCTTTCTAAGAGAGTCTTTAAAGACCGTTTGTAAGGCGCAGCCGCCCCTCCCCCCCCCCCCCCCCCACCCCCCCCCCCCCCCCCCCCCCCCCCCCCCCCCCCACCCCCCCCCCCCCCTCTTCCTCGATGTGTTTGTTTTTGTGATCAACAAGTAATGTGAAAAGGTGACCTCAAGAAATGAGTCTCGTTTCGTTCACGTCACGTTGATTTTTTTTTCTATTTATTAAATTTTTTTATTGGGGGGGGATGGGGGGGGGGGGGGGGGGGGGTTCAGGAGGTTGGGAGATAACCGAATAAACTGTTTCCAAGTTCATAACATATTCCCCGAATAAAGTCGAAAAAAAATATTCTAAATAGGCAAATGACGTCACTTCCAAACGCTTCTATCGGTTTTGAAACCAATGACTTCTACGGGCTGCTCTAGAAGCAAGAGCCCGTGCTGGCATAAGGCCAACTTAATCTCAAACAACAACCAATGACTGACAATCTAGGGACCGTACCTTGCAAATTTGAGAATAAAATGGTACCTCTCATATGCGCACACGCAGGTTTTTGTGATCTGTACTTCAAATATTCACAAACGAACAAAAAACGTCCAAATTCTTCTTCCAGAAAAGACATACAACACAAAACCAAAGCTTCTTAAAAGGCGGATTATCTAAAATGCGAAACTGACAAGTCCAACCTACTCAAAGAGTTAAACGGAGAGGACTGGAATTTTCGATATACTTATTTTGAGACCAGGGGTTTAACCATACCTGCATTCATACAGCTCTCTCTCTCACTCTCTCACTTATATGTGTGTGTGTGTGTATTATATGCATATGGATGCGCATGTAAAATAGTCAATAACTATACCTCACTATAGCGCCATAAACACGAGGTGCGAAACAAACAGAAAGAATTCAGGGTAACAAGAGCATGACCACGCAAATAATGCTTTCGGTTCTTGCATATTCCCGACCCTACTTCGATAGTCTGACCCAATGTAAAAATTATTCTCTCCATCCAAGTAAATTCCAAATTAACTCCGGTAAACCCAGAGTAAATAACGTCAACAAACGCACGCACGCATATGAAGGGAAATTGATAAGGCAGCCGTCGCCTCCAGAATCCGCGTGAAGAAAAATGGCTGAGAGAGAGAGAGAGAGAGAGAGAGACCTTTTCATCCTTCATTCACAGGTCTCTTACGAATAAAGGTAACCATTAATTATCGTAGATTATGGCCAGAACTATATGAAACTGCCAACCAAGAGAAAGTGCCGTAGCAATAACTCTAGTTAAAGGCTAGGAAACTGTTTCTGTCATTTTCAGAATTTTGTCAGCTGTTAATAGCGTTACTTACACAAAAAAAACCCGAAATTCAGCAATATAGATTTTAGTTTTCGAAAACTACCAACCTCTTCCCTTAAAACTGTTTATTGAAAATCCAAGACCATAATTGATATCTTTCTTTTTCCTTTGAAATAAAGCTATAATAATAATCGATGTGGGAATTCCACTCCAATTTCACCTATCAAATTGGCAAAGACATATTCATTCCCTGTGTGATGTTCTCTCACTCTAACACATTAATATCTTTTCCCCAATAGCTCTCCCGCTGACGCTCATCCTTGAACACATTAAGAAGACGGAGGTTCTCAGAATCATAATTTAGTTCTTTTAGAAATAGTACGTTACCATTCGCTTTTTCTTCCTATGTGACTTATACCTTTTTAACTCCCTGTTCCCAGGAGGGATATATTCTTTCACCACTTTAGATGGTGATCATTAATTATTACCTCCAGATGCATCAGCCGATATGAATCAGGTAAGTATGGGAAAATTTAATTAATAAAAAGCAAACGAAGAGCGTCACCTTTTAACGGCAGAAATCAAATGAATGTGGTGTGAATGGATAAGAAATAACAGGTCGTGGCCTCCTGTGGCCCCGTCGGTTCGTGGTGGACACAGATAATTAAGGAAAAGGAAAGCTTTTAAGTGTCATTCCTGCAGTCAGAAGGTGCAAGAGAAGGGCTGGACGTCGGGTTAGCGCCTGTGCCTGAAGGCCCGTCGCTCGACGAACTCTGTTCGATGTGACGTCAGTGACGTCAGAAGCAGAGAAACAGAGGATAAGGTTCTAACTTTTCCAGCTCCTGACGTCACATCGAACAAAGTTCGTCGGGCAAGGCTCGACCGCGTGGACGGGGCTTTAGACGTAAGACCTGGCTTTACCAGAACTAGCAATAAACTTTGGTGCAGTGGGCAACAATGAGGCCAGAAGGCCAATTGAGAAAGATGAAATAGAATTTCTGCTTATCTACAAAACTTTAGGTTTGCATGTCAGCTTTTCCTTAAAGCAGGGACCCCCAAGGGCGGGTAGTGCCGTCAGCACACTGTAGGCATTGCTTAAGGTTCTTTGCAGCGTCCCTTCGGCCCCTAGCTGCAGCCTCTTTTATTCCTGTTACTGTGCATCCTTTCATATTCTCTTTCATCCATCTTGCTATCCACCCTCTCCTAACAGTTACTTCACAGTGCAACTGCTTTGAGGTTTTCCTCCCGTTACACCATTCAAACCTACCTACTCGCAATTTCCTTTCCATCGCTGAATGACCTCATAGGTCCAGTGCCTGTCCTTTGGCCTATACTTTATATTCCTTTAAAGCAGAGGCGAATGGGGAGGGCAATCGTGAGTCCTTATCCAGCCCAGACCCAAATATAACATAGAAATTAACGCGGGAATGAAGATAAGTGAAGCTAAATTCCTCAGTAAGCGACAAACCTGACTCTTGAGGAGCCGGGGAGCAAGGAAGTAGGAGGAGAATTCCGAAACTCGATGGCAATGAGACATGCTCAGTTACTTACTCATGCAACGCAAGGAACCCCAATTCTTATGCACAGAATGAATGAGAGAAGATGAGACCACGCGGGTGTTACTGGGCTACTTGGTTTTTGTGCACCTCAGACTAGTGTCGTTTTGAAGAGCTATTTTCGAATTTCAAGAGAATTGTGAGATAAAGAATAAAGTAAATGAATAAATAAATAAATAAACTACATGGAGTTTTCATTACTGGGGCCGACCATTCTATACACTACAAGACATAATGAACCCAAGAGTCAACTACTTTCTAATAAGTTTCATACATTTTACTTCCAAAATGTGGGATTCTCTCACATCCCGGGTGTTTCTTGAATCACACAACCAGCGCCTTTTCAAGGGGCGGTTTGTCGTCGCAAAAGAAAGAAGCCCATCAGCAGATAGTCCTTGTGGGATTAGGCATATCTTGGGTATTCTTGCCCGTCTTGGTTTGTACGCCCTGAAAATAATAATAATAATAATAATAATAATAATAATAATAATAATAATAATAATAATAATAATAACAATAATAATAATAATAATAATAATAATAATAATAATAATAATAATAATAATAATAATGAAAAAGATAATAGCCTTTCCTAGGAATCATTACAAAGGAACAACCAGTTTTCAGCATAAGTTTAAACACCCGACTTCTCTTTACAGTAGTGTAAACAGAATAGCTTCTCTTAAACTATAGAAACAACTTCTCATAATTCTTGTTCACTTTTCAAAATATGAGTTTACCAGGCTCTTCATAATACAATGATTGTTAGGATACGATCTCCTGCCTTGTCAGATATCCTGGAAAACTATAAAGACTAATGAATGTATGAATCTTCCTGATATGTAAGGTATAATTTCAATATTCTCTATGTTACTCTTTCTTTTTAATTCAACATTCTAATGATATTTCAGCTTTTGAGAAGCTTCCTCCTGGAAATATTGTTTCGCTGATATATCGTATTTTTTGGTTATTTGTTATCTGTTTACCTTGTCTATCTAACTTATCTATTGTTTTCATGTAAGCACTTGGTAGCCGGAACACTTAATAATAATAATAATAATAATAATATAATAATAATAATAATAATACTATTGGAAGGAGACTCTCTGTCAAACAAGTATTATTGAAAGATATTGCTGCATCAGGTGCATTTAACTTGTAAATAGTCTTCTCTTTTTTTTTCTGATATTACTAGAAAAATAAAGAAGACTATTTACAAGTTAAATGTAGCTGATGCAGCAATATTTTTCAATAATAATAATAATAATAATAATAATAATAATAATAATAATAATAATAATAATAATAGAGGCTTCACTGGTTCAGTGACTATCACCCCCGACTCAGGGAGAAACCCGTTATCGATCCTTTGTGGGTCCAAAGGAATTATATGCCTCTAGCGATCCAGGCAATTAAGCACGTACCTGATAGTTACTCGACTAGAGTGGGTTGTAACCAAATTTTTCTGGGGCCAGAACATCATCCCAAAAGGCTTGATGAAAACCCGAAGGGTCAAAGATTCTGAGACCACTCCCTCTAAAGATGTAAGACAGACGATAAAAGAAAGAAAGAAAAAAGAAAAAAGAATAACGATGAAAATATCTTTTCCCGTCTCTCTCATCCCTCCCGTTTATTCGCTTCCTTTGTCTCGTGATCCCTTTGTGTTCCCCTTTCTTAGGACACCTTTGCCATGACAAGGGGAATTAACACCCGCGATTTATCGGGAACAATGACCCGGAGGATTCAACCCAGTTCCCTGTATGTACTGACGTACTGACCCTTCTTCCTCAACGACCGTCTCGTGACCGTCCTCATCACGGTCAGCTAAAGTTCTCCGAGGGATCCAATGACGACTTCTTTCCCGCAATGTTATTAACTTTGAAATGGCTTAATTGGTCGTTAATTGCAGTAAGAGAGAGAGAGAGAGAGAGAGAGAGAGAGAGAGAGAGAGAGAGAGAGAGAGAGAGTGAGGGTCCCTCGTGTACAGAATCCAGATCTAGATTCTGGAAGGAAACGAATGAAAACTGAGAAGAGGAAAGAGGTTGTTTTCAAAGGACATCCTCTTTGACGTCATCTACTTCCGAGATCTGGAATGCCATAATTTCTTCTAGTTGCGTTAGTTTTCACGCGTTTCTTCGTTTCTCTACTTTATTGGTGTATTATTTTTTTTCTTTCTGAGCAGTCTAATAATAATAATAATAACAATATGCTGGAAGAAGACCTTCATTAATACAGGTTTTATTGAAAATAATGGCTATTTCAGCCGCGTTTATTTTATATAGAAGTTTCTCTGTTCTTCTTATTACTGACTTTTCTTCTGTACTCAAATTGGCTATTAAGACGCCAAATGGGGATTCATGTAAAAAACGTGGTATTTGTCAAATTGAATCCCTGCCCGACGATGTCCAGGGTTTAAGGACGAAACGTTGCTAGAAGAAGAGAAGAGAGAGAGAGAGAGAGAGAGAGAGAGAGAGAGAGAGAGAGAGAGAGCAGATGAGAGAGCGAGAGAGGGGGAGAAGGGGGAGCAGACGTCCCTGAGGAAGAGGAATCTAAAATGAGTCTTTTAGTATCTTTTGTCGACTAGGCTTAAGATTCAATTTGTACTGCATTTTGCATAATATATTCAATTTGACAAATACCACGTTTTTGACAAGAATTTCTATTTGGCGTCTTAATTGCTTATTTGAGTACAGAAGAAAGTCAGTAATAAGAAGATCAGAGAAACTTCTTAAAAATCGCAGCTGAAATAGCCATTATTTTCAATAAAACAAATAATAATAATAATAATAATAATAATAATAATAATAATAATAATAATAATAATAATAATAATAACAATAATAATAATATGACTGCAATGAAGGCAGATATTGCGTAACATTTAGGCAAATATGATCTGCAATGTGGATAATTAAGAATAAAACATGATGCATCCACGAAAACGACTGACATCAGTTCATGAAGATGCTGGTGGATATTTAACATTATTATCCCCAGAACAATCATACTTAAAGGATCCACTCATCATTCATTCAGTCATGAATGGGTTATTCATAGCCTAGTTGGAAAGAAAACCACATGTAGTCTTACTTGCATTGCAAGATATAAAGATCCACCCGATGCCTGGATTAGGGTGGGTCCTACAGAAAAAGTGGGCTTTAAAATTGCCTCCGGAAAGTGGTAGTAGGTCACAATGAGACCCAAGAACCCCGAGAGTACGGTTTCTAGAAAAAAAATAATTTAAAGGATATAGCTTTCATTGGGAAAAGGGTAGGAATTACGAACTCGCTTTTCTTACAAACAATATTTCATTTTTAAAATGACTGACAAGGAACATTTTCTTTATACTTAGTTTTCTCTTTGATAATAAAAAGAAGCAAACTTATGACTTAGTTTAGTTGTTAATTAAGTTCAAAGAAAAGTAGGAGGAATACAAGTTTGGAGTTATTCTGAAATAATCAAAAGGACACAGGAACCTAAGTAATTTCAAAGTAACTGAGGAGTGTATTTGTTCTTCATGAATATATGAATTTAAAAATACAATCATTGTGGTGATAGGTATCTCTATCTATTTTTAATCATTTGACGCCTTGCTTTTTTACCGAGCTTAGGAACATTACGGGTCACGCAATAAATTTAATAAATAAAAAAATGAATAAATTAGGTTTCTCTATCTTTCATTTGTACCGAACTTAGGAACAATACGGGTCACGCAATAAATAAATAAATAAATAAATAAATAAATAAATAAATAAATAAATAAATAAGTACATACATAAATAAACAAATCAAAACCGAAATCTCAGACTCGCCGCAATTACACAGGTACTGTTATTTGTGGAGTTTTTAAGACCAGCTGAAGACCTTTTATTTTCTACCACTTGTCTTTTGGACGATCGCATCAACGTATACAGCCATTAAACGCTATTTTCCAGACTGCTATTCAGTTATGATGTCGTGTTCTGGCGTCAAACGAACTCGAACCCAAAATACGTTAAAATCATGGCTTATTAGTGATTAGAAATTTCCCTTTTCACGCGGGCTCTAGTAACCATCTGCTGCCACGGCATGAGTTTTGCAGACTCATCCAGGTAGTCAAAGCTCAGAAACTCGGAGGAGACCTGAGGAGTCCGGTATGAGGGGAACTGGATCACACTGATGGCAGAGAAACCATCACAATGAGTGAGAAAATGATATCTACTAATTATCCCAGGTAACAGTGAAGAAGAGTTGGGGTCCTTATTTCAACTAGGATGCATCAAGACCAGATGTCCCCTTCACCCAACCTACCCTTCGATTTCGTGCCTTGACCCTAGGGGTGGAGTTTGGGGGGGGGGGGGGGGGGGGGGGGGGGGGGAGCTTCACTGAACATGTATCATTTTGATACAAGCCATTCTGATTCAAAAGCAGAGTAAAATTGTAATACCTTATTACACTTCAGAAAATAAAGAAGATATAAGGAAATGAACAGCAAGTGCTCACTTAAGAGGATACCTATTCACTAATGAGTACTGATGAAAAACTGCGTGAATTCAGAGACATTTGCTTTGAGCTACTTTTGCTTTCTATATTTGTTAGATGCGCAACGAATATTTTATCATTCATTTATTCCTAAACCATGATTAGAACTAGCTCTAGTGAGGTACAGTGACCGAATCAGTAAAAATAAATACTTCTATATTTCAAATAAGGGCAACTTCAGATATCGAAAGCAGCATCCATTTCCCATCTGGCCACAACATCAGTCAATCCGAAATGGATTTCACTGCATCGATCACAACGATCGAAGTGGTTGTTTCATGTTCCCTTTGACAGATGATAGTGAAGCCATTCAACAAATCATGACTGAATTGACAACCACGTAGTGCTCTCTCCCTCCCTCTCTCTCTCTCTCTCTCTCTCCTCTCTCTCTCTCTCTCTCTCTCTCCCTATATATCAGATCCACGGTTGATGTGAAGCTACTATAGCTTACTGAGTGACAGTAGCAGTAAACGAAGTAGTAGCGGCTGTTTTACCAGTAGTAGTAAAAGCAGCTAAGTTATCTACATCTTACAATTTTGCAACTAATTTCATTCAATGCACCAAAGCCTTCAAGATTAAGTTTGTGAATTTCCTCTTAAAATTATCACAATTTGAGGCTTCGATCTCTGATCTCCAAAGTTTTACTCATCATTCTCTTCCTCCGAACACATCCAGGTGATGGAGATCTTCTCCGTCAACGATTCATTTCCCAGAACAACTTAAAGAACAGGCTCCTCGATTCCAAGCAGTGGCAGCTCGTAGCTATCATGCAAAGGGATGCTGCTTATTACATTTTTTTTAATTCCTTGATATTAACTGCACACACACACACACACGCACGCACAGTCTCTCTCTCCCGCTGAGGAAGGCACCAGAACTGCTACCGAAAGCTACTATTTTGAATCTTACTCATTGACATTAAGGTGGTTATCATTTTTCCCATTTACTACACCTCGCCACTGAGTTGATTATTCTGCATTATCCCCTTCTCATATATGACGTCAACCTGAAATGAAAGACTTGAAAAGTAATTGATGAAATAGTTAATGGTCTTTTAATTGCTTACCTGGAAGACATATCCAAAACATGAGGGCTAAAGATTCTCTTCACGAGAAATTCAGATTAGAGAGAAAGGCCGAATCAGAATTTGGGAGGAAATATGAAAGTAACTGATGGACGTATTATAATCTCTCTCTCTCTCTCTCTGGTAGTTTTCCAGGCCTCATTGCGAACCATGACCGTTCACACCAAACCCTGTAAGATCATAGCCTGTCACTGATGATTCATCTTTTACGTGTAATTCTTATAAAATTCAATTCGTCATCTGTCTCTGATCTCCAGATTTCGTATATTAGAGAGATTTCACTCCTCTCCTTTCGCTCGCATTCTAATTAAAGTTCAATTAAACTACTCCGAAGATAATGGCGTTTCAGGGACGGTTTGATGTCATTACTCTCAAAGGGAAGGGAAGGAAATGACTGAATTATACAGGTCGCTCTTCCAGATCATCTTGTCAAAGGCGTTCACGGGAAGGCGCCGACAAAGAGATATTGACAGATCAGTAGGACAAAAGGACTTTTGAAAGATTGATAAAAGCTCGCCATGAGAGTTCACCGTTCCAAAGCCGTGGTAAAAGCGAAGAATGACTAAAATATCTTAATGCCTGCCAGTGTAAACAAAGCGCTGCTGGAATTCGAACTAAACCTTGGTTGTTTGGTACAAGTGGCAAAGGGTCTTATCAACGAGTCAAAAAGCAATCCAGAAGAGAGAGTAAAATTTCAAAGCTTTAAAGAAGAAGGATCAAATTAATTAATAGTATGGGCATAACTTTGATCCCGGTTGTAAAACTTCGACTAAATGGTCGAATGGGGTCGCTTTATAGGAGCTGCTACCTCCAGGTCACCCTTTGGCAAGGTAGTACTAATCTGTAGTCCCCCTGCTAGGGTGCAGATCCAAGGCTTAAGTAGTTGCTGTTTAGATAATAGGTGCAATTAGTGACTCGTCAGGCGGGCAGAAGGGGGATTCCTAATCATCTCCGTCAGGAGATGCAATGTCCCTACTCTTTAGCTGCCCAGCTGCATCCCACTCATGGACTACTTTTCAAGTAGTCTATGATCCCGCTGCTGAGAGAGATGGTTCATTCATTGTCAGCCTTTGGCAACGACCTTTCTCCATAGATCTCGCCTAGGCTTGAGCGCAAAAGGTCTAAGTTTGAGGGCTGATGGTTTGGTAGAAGAGGGACTGCACCAACCAGTACTAACAATTCAAGGCAACCAAGTTCTCAGCGCACCATGAGCGAGTGCTTGTTAAAACTATTCACTCGGTATAATATATATCAGCCTGTAACTGCAGAAACCTCTCTCCATATTAATACTTACTCCATATACGGAAGTGAAAAAAGTCCCAGAACAACTGTAATGATATAATACAATTCTGAAAGAGAGAGAGAGAGAGAGAGAGAGAGAGAGAGAGAGAGAGAGAGAGAGAGAGAGAGAGAACTTCCATACAGAATGATTTCATTCCTCTAGTAATGCTATAAATGTAAACGAATTATCTGTATATTCTTTTACTACAATATTGACAAATTTATAACATCCAGGTTATGACTAACCCGCTGGTATGATATACAAGCTACAAGAGGAAGGAAGAGAGAGTCGTGACCTATTTCGTAAAGGCTACGCAATTCTGCAAAAGTAACAAAAGCAAGAAGTAAGAATGACTAACACAGCAAGTAACCTTAGTCGTTCCAAATGAAGCCGGAGGTGCAGTGCGGAGAAAACACATTATCCTGGGTGACTGTTTCCCTAAATAAGCTCAGATTCTGTTCGTGCAAGTGGCCATCATAAATTGGACGCGATTCCTATTTTCTTTGGTTGTCACGAAAGGGAAACGATTATAAAAGCTGCCATAAATCGCTATCCTGATAGTCAGAAAAGAGATGTTTTGAGGGATTAGCGAGGACCCGATATTTGACTCTTTTTTTTTTTTTTTTTTTTTTTTTTTTTTTTTTTTTTTTTTTTTTTTTTTTTTTTTTTTTTTTTTTAATGCTTTTGTCCCTTTATACTAACAACGATCCGTTTCTACTGAAAGGGGATTGGCTCTTCATGAAAAAGAAACAACAAAATAGACACTGCCATAACAGTAGTTTTACTTCCACAACGTTGACCACACACACACACACACACACACACGACACGCACACACTCACACTCACACACACACACACACACACACCACACACATATATATATATATATATATATATCTATATATATATATACCTATATACGTATATATATATATATATATATATATATATATATATATATATATATATATATATATATATATAGTATACATATATATATATATTGCAATTAGTTTGAGACTACTGACACAGAAGTCTAACACAAAACCCTGAGATAAAGGCAACAAATCTGAAAGAACGTCATGACAGTATGAAACCATTATCTATCTTCGACTGTTTTCCGTGACGCGGTATCTTATCGACCTGAGTCGTCCCCACACGAAGGATACTTTTCCCCCTTTGTCGAGTTCAGGTCACGATATGCAAATTACGAACCGCGTCTCCTCCATTTCCCTGAATCACAGACTGAGGGAAGAGAATTTGTGTCTAACAGCCTGGCTGTCAGGGAGACGCTTTGTCAGTTACGCAGAGAAAGCAGAGGACACCAACCACAGACACAGACGCTAAAAAGATACATTTATGTCCAGAAAGTGGAAACTTTTTTTTTCTCTGTTTCTCAGTCTTTAGGGGTGAGGTTGCGATCCCTACGCCATTGTTCTTTAACACAACAGACGCTGGTACACTTTTAGAGCTGGGTGACCTGGTGTATGCTGACCAGGAAGGAACCACGAATTTAGGAGACGGGAATTTACTACTGTGCCCACATGCATGCTTAAAATAATGTGTGTATATGTTTATATATATTCAATTATTTTCTTCATATTCTATTGTGAATTGTATGGATGGTACAAGATTATTAATTGTATGCAGGAAACCAGGAATAGTTAAATTTTCTTTCACAATACAAAAACGATTGTTTATAGACTCACAGATATATATATATATATTATATATATATATATATATATATATATATATATATATGGTATATATTATATATATATATATTCTACATATATATATATATGTATATTATTATATATATATATATATATATATATATATATATATATATATATATATATATCACACTCTACCAATGAGAAGCACAGACAGCTACGCTTAAACCCGGCAAAATTCACCACAGACAGACGAATGTACAGAAAGACAGCCAGATATTCCTGGAGAGAGAATCAGGAATCACCACCAAAGACAGGAGTCAAAAGCAGAATGAAAGGTACAGAATTATGTAATACATGGACAGGTCACATGTAAGGCCCCGCAATTAAAATA
>NC_087209.1:73601728-73613313 GCF_015104395.2 Macrobrachium nipponense
TCTCTCTCTCTCTGGTCCGTCAAGGAAAGTTAGTTTACGAAAAAAGAACGAATTGAAGCAGGAGGTTTAGCGGTTCTGCTGATTTCCCACAAAGCCGAGACCTTGACTGTGACTGACTCTTCCCAAACAAACCCATTTCATCGAATTGGTCTTCATTGTCCAGGAGACGGAGGTGGTGTCCCTTAGGACTAGAAATAACGACTGAGTCAAAGCCTTCGTGTTACAAACCCCAATGATTTTAGGACACTTTATCTCTGTCGCCTACATCGACATACTTAAATGGTCGACAATTTTGCATCACGAATTTATTCGAAGACTGGCAAACTAATAGAAAACAGAGTCGTTGTAAACGGTGAAGAATCAGAATGGGCAGCTGTGACAAGTGGAGTTCCTCAGGGTTCTTTCCTTGGCTGCTCTCGTTTTTTACTTACATTAATGACGCTGATGTAGGCTTGACTAGCAGAATAGCCAAATTTGCAGATGACACCAAACTAGTTGTAAATGCAGCAGACCCAGATATAGTGAAAAGTTTAAGAAATGATCTAAGGAAGGTAAAAAAGTGGTAAAAAAGGATAGCTAATGCCTTTATATTTGGATAAGTGTAAAGTGTTACAAAAGGAACAAACAACCCCTCATGCCAACTACCTGCTGTTTGGGAATGACATATATAACTAGTGTAGAACAAGAAGAGGTCCTGGGAGTCATGATTAACAAGGATTTTAAATCCACAAAACAACGCATAAAAGTCGAAAAGAAGGTAAAGAAACTAGTGGCATACATAAAGAGGCAGTTCAAATACAGAAACAAAGAAACGGTGCTGCAGCTCAACACATCAATAGTTAGACCACATCTTGAATATGCAGTACAGTTTTGGTCACCAAAAACTAAAAAAGGACATAAATAGACTAGAAGGGGTACAAGCAAGAGCTACAAAGTTACTTCCATCCATCAGGCAAATAGGTTACCAAAGACGACTAGAGAGCCTGAACATGTATGACTTCGAAATACAACGATTGCGAGGACAGCTAATAGAAACATTCAAAATACTGAGAGGCATAACAACAAAAGTAGACAGTAACCTCCTCACTTTAAACGAAAACCAGACAAGACATAATGGATGGAAACTAGAAGTGGAGAGATACAACACATCCCATTGTGGGAACTTCTTTACAGACAAGATATGTGACACATGGAACAGACTTCCAACAGAAATTGCAAACGGCAACAGTGTGGAAGGGTTTATAAGAAAGGGAGGGAAAATCATTAGGACACCGTGAATGAATAGCAAAACTTGCTCCAAGAGATAAGTGAACACACGATGTTTCCTCGGATGGACTAATAAGGTTTTGAGACATCCTAATCCTTGTGACTCTCTCTCTCTCTCTCTCTCTCTCTCTCTTGGTGTGTACGTGAATTCGTGTGGAGGAGGTGCTGATTTGCGCATGTATAAACTTTAGTAAATCTTAGCTGTACTTCTTATTTAGTTTTTGAACGACCAGTTGACCCATCCCCGATTTCCTACACCACCCAAAGGATCGAGAAGCGTAAAAACCATCATCCGTCATCTGAGGAGACTATCTACTCCAACCAGACACGTCTGAGTCACTCTGAATGAACTGTTTCGATTAGCCACTTCGTTACACCCTTCTTGACGAGTCATTCCTCAGGGTCTAAGAAAAACCTTTCTGTTTAGTAAGCAACCCCTTTCATTCCTTTTATTGTATCTCTGTTCATATTCTCGTTATTCCATCTTACTTTCCAACCTCTCCTAACAGCTGTTTCATAGCGCAACTGAGAGGCTTTCCTCCTGTTACACCTTTCAAACCTTTTCGCTTACTCGGGGAGTAAGCCTACAAACTACTTTGCTGTTCTTGTTGTTCTTGTTGTGGGGTAGGAAAGCCCTATGGAAGAGCCTAAAAATGTCTGATAAAGTGTTTCGCTTTGAGTTAAAGATGCAGGAATTTAATATAGGATATTTATGATTTACTTATTAGAATGAAAATGCAAAAGTAAATAATGTACATGTTAAACAGAACAGAACAGTTATTTCTAATATACAATATAGCGTATTTATTTTAATTTTCGTTAGTGAAACAACAGGCTATTTGACCGTAGATTTTAGCACGCGCCCTAATTAAGCTGGAGGCCGGATCATGCCTTGCTACTCCCAATTCCCCTTTCAGCGCTGAATATTTTTTCATTCCATTCCATTGTTTCCATTGGTTTATTTTCATAAGAAACAAGCAAGCCTTCAAAGAGAAGGAATCCCAAATGTATAAGAAAATAAATTAACAATTCTATCAATTTTCATTTTTTATCAAGTCTTTAAGTCCTTTTCATATCAGCAATTAAGTATGGATACATGTATGTATGTATGTATACATACATACACACTCATATATATTTATAATATATATATATATCATATATATATATATATATATATATTAATAATATATACTCGTATTTCAGTTGCTGAAACTATTGCTTTATCGCCTTTTCATATCAGCAATTAAGTATGTATACATGCATGTATGTGCATCTTAAAGGTGCGGTAGTGAATTGTTAATATCAGCTCTTTCTGGTTAGAGACAAGTCGGTTAGAGACAAGTGCTGGATTCTTCGACAGGAAAGATGACCAATGCACTTTGAGGTCGGTGACGCCTCGAAGATCACATCCCTTGGACATGGGACACCCGTGTTTGCTGGGTGCAACACAAGGCGTGTCTGTGTGTGTGTGTTCGTAACGAACGATGTATGACTTTGGCAGAACACGCCTGGAAGAGGTGTTGAGAGGTGTTGCAGACCCATCGAATAAGGTAACGTAAGAAAGAACTTTGAAAAAGTTAACCTTTGAAGTAATAATTATTGGGTCTGGAGAAAGAGAAGTGTGGTGCAGTACACATTTTTTTTTATTAACTTTCATGGTTAAAGTGGTGTAATAATTGTGGTCTCTTTATTTCAGATGGGTTCAAAGTTACCATATAGAAAAATGGATTCTCTAAGACTTTTATTGACTTATTAAAATGTTATGGTTAGTCGGACATAATGAGATAAGAGGGGTGCTTACTTAAATATGATTTTGGGGGGTCAGAGTTAATACATTTTATTCCATTTCATTAACTGATTTTGTTCCATTTTAATGTTAGGTAATTTGGGAAATAAAAAGTAAATTCTTGTAGGTACGGGAATTTATTTGCCTAGTTTACATTTTCAGCAACTCCCCAGAGAGATTCTGCAACAGAACGAGGGTAGGTGTAGTTGCCTGTTAGCAGTTTGTTTCATTTTGTTTAAACGAGTATCATTTGGTCTGAAAAACCAGTTTTAAATATACATACATACATACATACATACATACATACATATACACTCGTATTTCAGTTGCTGAAACTATTGATTTATCACCTTTTCATATCAGCAATTAAGTATGTATACATGCATATATGTATGTATACATACATACATACATAATTATACACTCGCATTTCAGTTGCTGAAACTATTGCTTTATCGCCTTTTCATATTAGCAATTAAGTATGTATACATGTATGTAAGTATGTATACATACATACATATATATAAACTCGTATTTCAGTTGCTGAAACTATTGCTTTATCACCTAGAAGAACTGGACTCGAATCCCAGCAGAGTTGAACCGACCTATAAATAGTCAAGGTCTAAAGAATAAGTAACTTTCAGACCTTGGATTTCAAAGTGACCCACGTAAATAAATCCCTTCTTTTTTGCCTAAAGTATTGCGATATGTACCTGGTAGTCAGCTAACTCTAGTGGGTTGCAATTCTTTTGTAAAAATGTTACTTCACTCTGTATTTACCTCTGAAAGGAATAACGTAAGTTAACGAAAGCCACATGCATGTTGAACCGAAAACCACAGCAGCTATTTCTTTTCTTTTTTTGTAGGTTGAACCATTCTATACTCAATGGCCAAATCCTTTCATGGCACTTTACGACATAAAAATAGTTTTTTTTTTTTTTATCTAACAGCAGTTTAACTTCGAGGGAGCTGTAAGAAAACTGTAGAATTTTCGCAGTTGCAAATTGGAGCTTCCGCGTTTGAAGGATAGATAGTGAGTCATTTCAGCGATCGGCTTTTATTTCGCGAGAGTGTGCGAGATGAACTAGAAGCTGAGATCTCGCTCTTCTTCTTTGCAGAGTTCTTTCCGGTAAGGCGCCAAAGCCTCTATTCCTGGGAATGTTGCTAAACTTAGCGGCCGATTGGCAAACAAGTCGATCGTTATTTCATTTCATTTATTTATCATTTTATTGTAGAATGTATTTTTTAGGGCCGTTGCCTTGTATAATAAGGCGCCCTATGAGGTAATGTTAGACTTGCGATATTCTTACGCTAAGTCGGTTGGTATTGCACTTCCATATTCAATGGAGTGTCTTGGGGTTTGTAGATCACTTACGAAGTCGGTATTATCTTCTTGGTTATGACGACGATGTGTTAAACTCATGATGATTCGGTGATTAGGTGAAACCACGAAGTACAAAAATACTTATATTCTCTGAATTTACATGGTGAAGATCAGGTATGATTGTACAAGTCTTCTAATGACGATAGCTTGATCGCTTCTGCCAATGATGATGGCTAATTCTATTCTCTCTACATGATAAAGCTTAGGTAAAGACGATAGCTAACTCTATTCTGCTCCTACTACCATCTCCGTTACCAGTCATAAAGGAACAGACAGTAGTTCGAACATGTGAACATACATACAGATGACATAGTTACATACGAACACACAATCAAATGAGACACGCTACAGATCACGTAGGCCGTTTGAATTATAGGTCGCGGTAGTTGTCTCAAGCAGGGAGCTTGGACTAATGTTTATAAACAATTGAATGACTACAGGTGACGGCATGTTATCTTAGCCTACTTTTATTGTATACGTCATCTTTAGCGTCTCTAGTCTGATCACATTCCTGCAAGCAATCTGGTTGACCTCTTTAGTTTTAGTCTTTTATATATATGGACTAACATTCCATATTTTTATTATGTAAACACTTACATATTTGCTGGTGCAGACAGGTTCTGCAAAGCGATTGTGAGGTTTCTTAGGAGGGTTTCTTAGCGGGATTTCAACACCTTCAGATACGCGCCTCTGGCGTGATCGGTATGGTCTTGGCCTGCCACCTCGGTGGCCGCGAGTTCGATTCTCGAGCATTCCATTGAGGTGTGAGAGATGTGTGTTTCTCGTGGGAGAAGTTCACTCTCGACGTGATTCGAAAGTCACGTAAAGCCGTTGGTCCCGTTGCTGAATAACCACTGGTTCTATGCAACGTAAAAACACCATACAAACAAACAAACACCTTCAGATCGAACGAAAATGAGACTGAATCTCTGGGTCAATATCGCCGGTAAAAACTCTTCCGTTGAAAGAAGATTCCAGTCATCCACAGCAATTTGAAAGCATGAAAAGACTCGTTCTTTCCTTGGTAATCTTTCTCTGATGGGGTCTAGTCTCGCTCAGTTGCAAGTGTGATCCTTCCGGAGGAAAAACGCGAATAATAAAAAGAATCAATCTAAATCAACCAATACAGACTTACTTTATCTACAGTTTGAGTGAAAACAACGCAAATGACGACGCAAAGCTCTTTCAGACACTAATTGCGACTTCGAACTGAATTTCTCACCATCCGATTCTTGATAAACTAAACCACTTCCACCATCACAGGTTCATTCTGGAGAGTTGGTTGGGTGACTCATTCCGTAATCTGGCAAAACAATTAGTCAGTATTGCCATAACGGGGAAACCTTGAGGTGTCAGAGTCGAAATTGTTATTCAAGATTCCTACTTCCTTTGCTCCAAGTAATTGATGCGTTAAATTTAGTTTTTTATTACGAGATTTCCTTTGCAAGAGATTTGAAATTATTAGCAAGATACCAAATCTATTTTAATACAAAGTAATTTGCAATTAAAATATTCTGTTTTCTCATATAAATGAACGTTCTTCTTCGCCATTTAAAGCCTAGAGCACTTGGGTGTTTGTTAGTTACATTTCAAACCTTCAATATAGCTGAGCCGTCTTTTGAATTCACTAGTGGATTGTCACACGACTGAATTGTTCACCAGCTGCAAGACTGCATGGAAAACGAGCGTTCTCGTTGTTGGGAGGTTCAGTATGTTCCAACAACAATTAAAGTTTTTACTATACGGTTTGATTTTTATTTATATTGTTTTTGTAGCATAATGTTATTTAAGTTTATATTTATATTTTTGTATTAACAGAATTATCCAAATAATGTGAATTATTGGAATGTAATTGTTATTTTTATAATAAAAGATAAAAAAATTGTTCAAGTTTAGAATCTACAAAGGAAAACAGAAATGCGAACCAGTTATAAACTGTGATTATAATGTGAGGTACCAATAAATAGTGTCAGTTATCCCGTTAAAAGTCTATATTCTTCCAGAATTTTCCAGATAAACATTTAAATTCTCTTGCAATGGAAGTCTCGTTAAATAAATAAATCAATAAAATAACGCGTCAATTACTTGGAACAAAGGAAGTAAGAGACATGAATAACAATTTCGTCTCTGACACCTTAATTAATTTGGCCAATTTACGAAATGAGTCACTCAACCAACTCACCAGAATGAACCTTTTATGGTGGAGGTGGTCTATCTGATTGCGATGGAGAGAAATTCAGTTGTCATTAGTGTCTGGAAAAGCTGTGCGTTATAATTAAGGTTTTCTTCGCTCTAATTGCAGATAATGCACATCTGTGTTGGTTGATTTAGACTTATTTGTTTTATCATTCTTTTCGCGTTGTCCCTCCGGATGAGTTACACTTGCAATTGAGCGAGACTTGAGCCCATCAGAGAAAGATTATAAAGTAAAGACCGAGTCTTTTCATGCTTTCAAATTGCCGTTGATGACTGGAGTCCTCTTTCAAGGGACGAGTTTTGACCTGCGAGTTTTACCCAAGAAGAGACTTTTCTCCTTTCAGCAAATATTGACAATGAATTCCAGTTATTTAAAGTTTTAGCAATTTTCCAAGCAAAGTGGATACTTGATACTTAGGATATTTCTATGTAAGAAGGAACCAATTGTTACCTAGCAACGGGACCTACAGCTTATTGTGGGATCCGAACTATATTATATCGAGAAATTAATTTCTAATCACCAGAAACAAATTCCTCTGGGTTCACGTTGGCAGAGCGGGGAATTGAACTCAGGACTACCGAATCGGTAGGCGAGCACGTAAATTACTCGTCCAACGAGGAAATGTTAATACGTACAAATAACGGATCATGGTTGAAAGAGAAATTCAGTGAAAATTTTAACAATAGATTAAATAAATTTGTGATCTACGTATAAAAGGAAGATGTATGGTCAAGCAGTCAGACACAATACACTAACAAATTGCACTGAAAATGCAACTTAAATACTCTCGTAATTTTTCTAGGTAAGGTGCTACAAGATATTCAACCCACCCGAGAGAAATAATCGTATTATCTCTGATTAGCCTTTAGGTAACTCAAATCTACAAGGTAAATATTAGCCGAGATACGGCTTTCATTTATTCCCGTCCCACTTCAAACTCATCTCAACCATCATACGTTCTAGGAAAGGTTAACTTTTGCTCTAGAAATATTCATCGCCTTAGCAAGTCTTCCATTAGATGGGAAGTTGCAGATACTTTTCTCAGAATCTGGTTCGCGTCAACTGGGAAGGAATAAGATTTAACGTTTTCTCACTCATCTTAAAATTGTGTTTGAAGGAAGGTTGATAATAATAAAAGGTAGATCATAGCAGAAAATGAAAGAAACCAAATGAGAGTCAAGTTACTGAAGAAAAGGACATATAATCAGAGGAATCACTAAAATCATCATCTTTCTGCTAAATTTTACTGTTAATCGAAAATGATTTCAGACTAAAGCAAATTTAAGCTGGAATTTCTTGTACACAATACATATGTTCCATTAGAACGAAACGGGTATACGTTGCCAAAAAGTAATGTATCTTAGGCTTATAAAAGTACCACTGGAAAATTGTAATTCTAAGGCCTCCTAAAATTAAATTGAATATTTCATATCTGTATTCATTTAGAAACATTGTTCACCGCGTAGTTACTGTAGGAATGAAGCCAGTATACGTTTAAGTCGTTCTATTTCATCCAGATTCTGCGATTGAATTTCCAAAGAAATAATAATCCTTAAGATTTGATTGCATGAAATTTATGCTGCCGAGGCAAGGAATGGGGCACTTTCGGCCACTCGGGGTCAAGACAGCAGTGACGAGAGGAAGAGAGTCCAGAAAATAAAGGAGATGAGGAACGAAGATCTAAATAGCGCCTCAGTGGCATGATCGGTATGGTATGAGCCTGCCACCTGCGGCCGCGAGTTCGATTTTCGGGCGTTCCACTGAGGTGTTAGAGATGTGTATTTCTCGTGTTAGAAGTTCACTCTCGACGTGGTTCGGAAGTCACGTAAAGCCGTTGGTCCTGTTGCTGAATAACCACTGGTTCCACGCAACGTAAAACACCATACAAACAAACAAACGAAGATCTTAGAGGTGTTGGACAGCGAACGGGAATAGAGGTAAAATGAAAGGCTATTTTAAATATATGGTGCAGCTGGGGACGAAGGGACGCTGCTTACGCCTTTAGTAATGCCTACAGTGCCCCACGCGAGGATTACTGACTGTACTACCTCGTACAGAGATTATTTCGTAAGGAATTTATTGGAAGTAAGCTTTAGCTGTTAAAATAGGTCGCTTCCTGTTTTACTTAATGTCCGTGAATTGAAGGCACAGTCGATCACGACAATGGTCAAGCATCTGTGATCATTCACCAAGATTCGAGAATCGTTTAAAATCTCAAAGATTTGATATGAAATGTTTTTAAGTTCCCTATTCAAAAATTTCGAGTAATGCTGCAGAAGCATTATAGGAAAATTTATTTTCATATAAAGAAAAAATCATATCGATAATGAAAAATCGTATTCGATAAGTCCTTGGATTAAATTTGTCGACAGATTTTTTTTTCTTTTTGACGTTTCAAAAAGAGTTCAGGGTTCGCTCGTTGTAATCGAAAACTGAATTTGTCAGCATTTCAGTGGACGGGGAGAGAATTCTATCTATTTCTCTGTCTAAAAAAAAAAATTGATATAGTTAAAAATGAATCTATTTTGACGCAAGAGGAATAGTTTCTTTGAATAGGTTTGACACATAAAAAGGTTATGCTGATTATTGTAGATAGCTTTTATATGATAAATTTGGAAATCGGCTTTTGTAAGTATAAAGAAAGCTTTATCTATTGTAGTTCAAATGCATAAGCATAGAAACAAAGTGAAGCACATGCACATACATTATATATATGTGTATATATAGATATATATATATATATATATATATATATATATATATATATTACACACACACACACAAACACACACGCACACGCACACACACACACACACACATATATATATATATACATATATATATATATATATATATATATATATATATATATATATATATATATATATATATATATATATATATATATATATATATATATATATATATATATATGCGTGTGTGTGACTTTCATAAATGTTCTGTTGAAAACAGAATTCCATCTAATAAAAGGAGCCCATAAAAACGCCAAAATATAGAAAGTAAGTACTATATTTGAGAGACTGTTATCTCTCTCTCTCCTTTTATATATATATATATATATATATATATATATATATATATATATATATATATATATATAGGTATATATATAGGTAACCAATTGGTCACCTAGCAGTGGGATCCGAACCACATTAAATCGAGAAATGAATTTCTAATCACCAGAAATAAATTCCTCTCAATCCTCGTTGGCAGAGCAGGGAATCGAACTCGCGACTACAGGCTAGGTGCCTAGACCGTGGATAAGATTAACCAAGGTAATGAATATTCCGAAGGAGACAGGATGCAGCTGCGAAGGTCACAGTGAGGCGACTCCCGCGGGACGAGACCTCATACCAAGGTCATAGGCCCGGATTAGAAGTAAGCCGTTGACGGTCTTGTGCTTATTTACACGTCTGGCATGTTTGTCTTTGTTCATTATTTCGGAAGGTTCAAAAGAAGAGATGCTTTATACCCAAGATTTCAGAGGCTCGTCTGCCTCCATCTTTAAGAAACCAAATAATGAACAAAGACAAACATATCAGACGTATATAAAAACACAAGACCGTCAACGGCTTACTTCTAATCCGGGCCTATGACCTTGGTATGAGGTCTCGTCCCGCGGGAGTCGCCTCCCTGTGACCTTCGCAGCTGCATCCTGTCTCCTTCGGAATATTCATTACCTTGGTTAATCCTATCCACGGTCTAGGCACCTAGACTGTGATGCTATCCAGGTGTTTATTCAGCTTTTATTTCACGACTTCGTAAACTATATGAAACGCTGTAGAATCTTCGTAGTTGGCTCTTAAGTTTCCTTACATAGTCTTCTCAGAACACACTAGTTCCTCGTTGGACTAGTCGGTTACGTGCTCGCCTACCGATTCGGTAGTCACGAGTTCGATTCCCTGCCCTGCCAACGAGGATTGAGAGGAATTTATTTCTGGTGATTAGAAATTCATTTCTCGATTTCATGTGGTTCGGATCCCAATAATAAGCTATAGGTCCCGTTACTAGGCAACCAATTGGTTCCCAGCCATGTAAAATATATGTAATGCTTCGGCCCAGCCCTGGGAGAGCTGTTAATCAGCTCAGTGGTCTGGTTAAACGAAGATATACTATACTTGGAACACACACACAGAGCGCTTTCCACTGAGACAAGTGTTCTTTTTTGCCCAATCCATTCTGTGGTTCTTTTCCCAGCTACGTTTTGCCAGAGCTGAGGCCTGATTGAAATATCTGAAATTATGTTGTTCTTGCCCGGCACTTTCTTTCAAGAGTTGCTAGTCTGTCCGTAATATGTCTCGTCACAGTTGTTGCGGGGGGTAGCGAAAGCCTCAGCTCTACCCCCCAACCCCCTTCCTCTCCTCTCCCTCTCCAGGTTAGCGGCTCTTATACGGTTTTTTTACTTGAGCGATGGCAAAAGGTAGCTGGGAAAAGAACCACAGAATGGATTGGGTTAAAAAGAATTTCGTATTTCGTAGCAAATAGGCCTCAGTTACGGCATAACGTAGCAAAACGTAAAATTCCATACCAATCTGTAGTGCTGTAACCCCATGTTGAGAGGTTTAATCATGCTATTTACTTTAATACCCATAGTTTTTTTGTCCTTCGAACCTCTTCTCGTATTGAGGTCCTTCGTGATATATATATATATATATATATATATATATATATATATATATATATATATATATATATATATATATATATATATAGGCAGCGGAGAAGGGCGCAGGAACATATACACATCCATTTGATACATTTATTGTCAACGCGTTTCTTGACCCATGGTCACATCATCAGGACATCTATATAGAAAGGAGGAATCCGAGCACATAATTAAAAGAAACATATATAAAGCATAAGAAAACTTAAAATGGAAACTAAGTTAAACTTAAATACTGAATCACACTTAAATACATTTACACATT
>NC_087209.1:73613813-73618813 GCF_015104395.2 Macrobrachium nipponense
GTTAACCCTTAATGATAGAACAACAGCCCTACGCAGGATCTCCTATCAATGTTCAAATGAGTTTCCACAATGGATTAATCGTTTTCATTTTCTAGAGCCATATCATTTGGCGGTTACGATGATGATGGCTATGAATACGTTGTGGCTACAGAAACTGTTTTTTTTACCCTCTTATCACACACGATGATTGCATTCGGGAAGTTATGCATAAAATTATGAACAGTAGCACCATGATAGGTAACCAATCAACGGTGAAATTTATTAAACAAACTCTGATGAAAATATAACAAATATTTCAGTTAATACATATATAAAAACACCCAAACAACCTTCTATAAATACATGCATACATATATATATATATATATATATATATATATATATATATATATATATATATATATATATATATATAGTATATATATATTATATATATGTATATATATATATATATATATATATATATATATATATATATATATATCTATATATATATATATCTGTATGCATGTATTTATAGAAGGTGTGGATATATATATATATTATATTATATATATCATATATATATATATATAGTATATATATATATATATATATATATATCTGTATGCATGTTTTATAGAAGGTTGTGTGATATATATATATATCTATATATATATATATATTATATATATATATATATATATATATATCTATATATATTGTTACGTATATAGCAGCCTTGAGAGAGGCTAGATTCGTAAACGGAAGTAATTTAGGGATTTCAAGAGGGAATTGCTTTAACTTACCGTAAGCTGAAAGTTATTATTAAGTTCTTTAGAGGGAAGGTCGCCAGAAAACTCAGCTCGTTACTTAACAACTATTTATTTACTAAAAGGCCCGTGCTGGGCTGGAGAAAAAGTAAATGATGGCTCCGTTGAGCTGTTATAGCTGGTTTTCATACACTTGGGTAATGCACACTTGCGGGCAGAGACGGCACGTGACTCATGGAATCTGAAAAGAATCCAGATTAAACGAGATAAAAGGAAAAATGACTTCTTGCTTTGATTAAGGCTGATTAATTCTTTAACATTGGGGAAGTAAACTCGAATGGTTCACTGAGGTATGCACGAAAGCTTGGTCTTTAACAAGTCACAAAGGGAGCACGTGGCCGATGAGGACAAAGGGCTTTGATGTAGAAGGGGTAAAAATGAGAATTGAAAATGAATTTAGCAAGAGTCGTATGGTAGTAAAAGGTGCTGGGTTGAAGTTTACACTTTCAGACGTACCTTTATGCAATATTTAGTGTATCCTTGTAGAAGAATGCGGCCTGACCTCTGTTCAGGTCTGGGGTTCGTGTCCACCAGTACGTCGTGGGTAGGCCTAATTTTGGGAAGGGGGAGGCTGGCAATTTGACCTCTGTCCGAGATCACGTCTCGCAGCCGACTGAGATCGATACTGGTTGTTTTCGAATCACGGGGCTTCCAAAAACCGCCTCGAGCATTGCCTGAAAGGTGGTAAACACAACGCCAGCAAATTGGGAAGGAAAATAGGTCTTATTGTAGAAGTCCCTAAAATCCATCTCGAAGCCTAGCTACTCTTGTGACTTGCCTCTCTTACCCTAAGCTTCCGTCAGACCGGAAATATCATTCCTACGACATACCCCTCTCCCAACAACAGTCGCTTCAGGAGAAGGCATGGCTGCTACTTTTATAATTAAATATAACTAAAACTCTGCTGGGAAGGCGAGGCGTTCTATAGACGTAGCAATATATATATATATATGTGTGTGTGTGTGTGTGTGTGTGTGTGTATGTGTGTAACATAAAAAGGGGGATTTGCTATAAGATATTTAAAATATTATATAATGTGATATGCTATGACATTTCTTAGAATGTATAGAATCAGCAATTTAACTTCCCTAGAGACAAAGTGTTCGAGTGACAGCTTAGGAATGCTTACTCATCTTTTCTTGAGGTGGTGTGATTAAGACTACTGCCTTAGCAAATCAGTGCCTCATCCTGCCGCCATGAGAGCTAGATGTAAGAGGTGACCTAGGGCTACGTGAGCATTCTGAACATTGAGTGTCGGTTTGTTCGTATGTGTGCACTTTTCCCCCTACAAAAGGAAAAAAGTATTGTTACCATGAAGGTAGACTATTACAGAGAGAAGGCAGGGCCGGGATGGGCTCTGCCAAAGTATTTTGTTAAGTGTCAGTGCAACTGTGCTGAAATGGGTGAGTGTTATAGTATCTGTTTTGGCCAAAGTGTGGCTGGATTGTATTTGAATATTTATTTCAGAGATATTCTATGTATATGATCCTTTGATTATGCTTTTGTGCTTACCAGAGTGTTTCTTCCTGTCTTATAACAGGCGTTTCTGGAATAGGGGAACTATTTTATGGAGAAGAGTGGGGATTGTTCATTGGGAGAAATGGTGTATTGACTAATTATTGTGTTGACTGTGCCTATCTCTTATGGCTAAACTAATGTTTGGAGTTTGATTGATTACCGAGTGTTATCCGAGTTAATTGGGCTTTTGAGTTAACATTTCATTTAATCATTCTGTTAAGTATCTGAGTTATTCAGTTAACACTTTGCTTTTAAATAAATGCATATTTTTGTAAGTTCTGACTCTGATTCGGTGACCTTAAAGGATGGAGAGAGAGAGAGAGAGAGAGAGAGAGAGAGAGAGAGAGAGAGAGAGAGAGAGAGTTATTGAGAGTCGAGAGAGAAAGAGAATATATTACCAGCTGCCTGCCGCTCTGGCTTATCGCTACCAAAATGATAACGAGATAAAGACCATCTCATTATATATATATATATATATATATATATATATATATATATATATATATATATATATATATATATATATATATATATATATATATATATATATATATATATTTATGCTTAAAAAATCACAGTAGATGCACATGACTTCATAAATAAGCGAATACCACGGGAAATGATAGTCAGGAATCCAAGCGCTTTCGTCTTTATTCAGACATCGTCAAGGAGCTACTAAAGTACAAATTGGAGAGGAAGGCCTCAGATAGAAAACAAGATCAGGAATACCAGATGGTTAATTATCAAAAGGGTAAAACTTAAAAGGGATAATCCAGGATTATCGGATATCACACGGTCACAAACTTAAACAGATTCTGACCCTAACCGAAATTACAAAGTATCTTTACAATACAAAACATGTAAAAACTGAATATATTAATTTTGTTGCTTATATTTATCTACAACTTTTTTCATTATGAAAGCATCAAGTTTAAATAAACCAAGACTTAAATTTGGATTCCTGACTATCATTTCCGGTGGTATTCGCTTATTTATGAAGTCACGTGCATCTACTGTGATTTTTTAAGCATAATGGAAACCACACGCAACTTCTACGCCTTTTCTTTGAATTTCCGAGCCTTGTTCTATTCGTGACATCCTTCTGTAATGCTCTTATCATCGCTCACAAACTGAAACTCCGACTCAACTTTCTACGGAAGTGCATGAACGAGCAAGTGATGCCCAAGTCGATTTTACCAGTGAGATTTCTTCGCCTAGCCAGAGCGACCTTTCGACGAGTTTCAACGCATCATACTTCAGAAACACATCGACATCACAAAAGTGGAAGTAGATGATGCGTTCCGTACACTTAGAAGCAGACGTTTATAGCTTTAATCAGACGGTTCCTGTCGATTGGAAGAATCGGATGCTGGATTATTGCTACGGAAAATTGAGAAAGTGCTGCAACCGTCTTGAAAGGAAGCTCCAAGTCAAGCTGAAAAATCTTATTGCTGAAAGCGACTGGACTAAGCATGCCAACGTGGACTTCATGATTAATTTATCTGACAAACCAGTGGATAGTGCTACGACAGCGGCTTTGGGATATGGGTTAAGCTTTGGTGTATTTAATGGTAACCTGGACTGTGTCGATATCTCAAAATCCTTTTGTTATTTAGAAAAATTGAATCAAAACCTATGCCCTGATGATATCATATTTGTAAAGGTATTGTGTATGGTGCTATGAGTAACCTTCTCCCCCTTAATGCACAAGTGGTAATGTTTGAATAAAAGTGACTATATAAGTAAAATAATGACATTGCTAAATGACACTGATACTTATACGAAACTGAGGTCTGACCCTACACAGACAGTTAACTCCCATTTTAATAAACAAATTAAATCCATTTGAAGGGCTTGGACCATTTAATTAAACAGTTTACACCGCAATGCGCCTCCCTACCTTACATGTATGGTTTAGTCAAGACACATAAAATCAATAACCCTATCAGACCAATCATTAGTTCAGTGGGCTCAGTTTCGTATAATTTATCTAAATGGCTTGTAAAAATTCTTACTCCTTTGGTAGGAAATATTTCTAACACGAATGTTAAAAACAATGTTGATTTTATAAACAAATTGAATAGTTTAAATTTGTTTGAATTATGATTTTAATATGGTTAGTTTTGATGTTGTCTCTTTATTTACAAAAGTGCCTGTAGATGACTTACTTGAATATTTGGAAGAGGAATTAGAGCGTCATGACATTCCCTTAAGGTGTAGAAAATCTCATTAGTCTCATAAGGTTATGTATCAAAGATAGTAAATTTTGTTTTAATAGGGAATTTTTTGTACAAAAGTTTGGCATGGCCATGGGTAATCCCTTATCTCCTGTCCTCAGCAATATTTACATGGAATTTTTTGAGACAAAAACTCTTACCAAGAATTTTTGCCCCAAAAAGTTATTTGGTTTAGATACGTGGATGATATCTTCTGTATTTGGCCAGTTCACGAAAACCTCCAGGAATTCCTTAATAATCTCAATAATTTAGTCCCTTCTATAAAATTTACTGTAGAGGAAGAAAGAAATTGTAATTTGAATTTTCTTGATGTAACTGTCAATAGAAATGATAGAAATTTCACCTTTTCAGTCTTTCGAAAATCAACTAATATTGCCTCTTTTGTTCATTACTACTCCAATCACCATCAAAATGTTAAATTCTCTGTTTTTTG
>NC_087209.1:73623813-73653813 GCF_015104395.2 Macrobrachium nipponense
ATATATATATATATATATATATATATATATATATATATATTGTGAGAGAGAGAGAGAGAGAGAGAGAGAGAGAGAGAGAGAGAGAGAGAGAGAGAGAGAGAGACGCTATATGCACTTTTTCGTAAGAGAGCTGCAACCAACACTTGTCAGACGGCGGGATGGAATTGGAACTGAAGGAGAAAAAAAAAAAACACCGAGTTTTTCAACATGATTATGCAAAGAGCGAAGGCCCAGATGCAATCCAGAACCGAATGCCTTTGAGAAGAGAAATCTCGCCGCACAACCCACACTCTCCCTGCAACACGTGCAGACTCAACTTGCAACGAAATAGCGCTGTACAAATGAATTTCTGAATCTCATGTGTTGGGGATGGCTATTGGCAGTTACCCTTGCAACTCAATAAAGATTATATCAACCATGCAAATCTGTTTCATCATATATTACAACGTTAACAAGATAGATGAAAAAATAGATATTACACTTATATTCATTCAATTTATATCTTATGAACTGGCTGACGAGTTAAGTATCGACAATTATTTCGGTGAGGTTCGCAGAAGGAGGCTAAAGACCTCAAAAGGGATATGGTGAAAGGTCCGTCTCCCTGTTTGGCCCTCCGTAGATCTGTCATCTGTCTGTCTGTCAGTCTCTGTCGTTTTCCAAATGCCAGTCATTAATACCTCTCTATTCTAAAAGCTACACCTCCTCCCAACCCACATTTACTTATATCATCTAACCAACCCCAACCCAACTATCTTTCGCTTCCATTTCTCTGATTACTCGGAATAAAAGATCTGCCCCAACACTTCCCTGAAGAAGGAGCTGCTCTGGCGAGGAAAGATTTCACACCACAGCGACTTCTCCAAGCGGAGAGTCCACCATCGAACGAGACCACCTGTTGCTCAAAGGCCTTTCCTCAATATTCAGGTTTCCACGAATTTAGGAAATTCGAAAAAATGAACGATTCAAACAAAGGAGGGCTTGAAATAATTTGTTGGTGAAATGGACGAGAGATTTATGTTTGCTATGCGCATAACTGTGAATGAGTTTTATATATATATATATATATATATATATATATATATATATATATATATATATATATATATATATATATATATATATATTAGTGTGTGTGTGTATTTTAACTCGCACATGATGAAATGAGTCACCCAAATTTGTCATACGAAAAACTTTAAAGAAGCCCATCTGGAGGAACTGACTGGTCAAGAATTTTGAGAATTAAGGTCCTGGGACTTTAGAATTGCGTCTTCCTTCCGCTTCAAATCCCTCTATTCGAAGTTGCCGAGTTCGTCAAATTCAGTACCTGGAGAAGGAGAGGAATAAAAAACGACAGAAAAAATGAGAGAGCAGAGAGAGAGAGAGAGAGAGAGAGAGAGAGAGAGAGAGAGAGAGAGGAACATTACGGATAAAAGCAAATATATATATAGATATCTTAACAAGAGCTACAAAAGTCCACTGTTACAAAAACACATCGGTAGTAAAAATCATACTTATGAAGATAAAGGAACACTACAAATATAAACAGCTAACTCACTTCTCCTTTGGCGGAATCCTTCGGGTCCTTGGCCTCCTCCGAGCGTCAGGGAAGATCCTTTGCAGGAAAGGCCTTCCGTTTCCAGAGTCGTTTAGCACTCCTGACGGGGCTCTGCGGAAGGAACGAAATGTAAAATGAACACCTCAGTTGGAAATGAAAAATATAAAATGTGAGGTCATATTCTTCTGGAAGCAGCAAGAATGGCCATTATCTTACCGGGCAAGAGGTCGAAAGAGAAGCTCAGTGAAAGAATAATGACGACATAAATGAGTATATGAAATGCACACACATAAACATTGGTCGAGATAGGTCATGGAAATGGTAAACAACGTTTAATCAATAGTATCATCAGATCTCGGTTGGGTTGTGCGAGTCCAGAGGTCCACTTTTAGACAATCAGTCACCCCAACATCTTTACCATCACTTACGGGTCTCCATAGTACGAGGTGGCATGCTGGTATAAGGCCGGCTTCATTTATCTCAATCACCAACCAAAGCAGCTGCTCTTCAGCTATGATTACCAACATCCAGAAGACCACCAGGAATAAAATCTATTAGTCACATTAACGTGATATTTGGGTTTTTTTAATATTAATCAAAACATACCTTTTCCTTTCTCAACTGTCTACAAGTTTTGTTTCCTCATATATTCCCCTTCCGGATTCAATGTTTGCAGAAGTTAGCTTATCTAAAAGCGTGGTGCAATAGAGATTTTAAAATGCATTTCTTACCTTAATGCCCAAAGTAAAACTACCAACAATTCTGCTAAACAGTAATCAGTAAAAGGAAGAAAAAAACACTTTTGGCGCTGGAAATAAAGGACTCGTGTTTCAGCAGCGAGAAAAAACATCAAAAAGTTTAAACTGCAATGAGAAGATGCTTTTTGGGAGATGCTATTTGAGACTAAGAAACATCACATTTTCACAAAGAACCTTAAAGAATCCATTTAAATCCTGGAGAGAGAGAGGAGAGAGAGAGAGAGAGAGAGAGAGAGAGAGAGAGAATTTCGTTCTTTAGTCCTAACATCAAAGTCGTTGGTGAAAAAATGATTTCTTGGATATGGGACACCTACTTAACTCTTTATGGGTCAGTTTAAAAATGATAAGTCTAGATTGAAGAGTTGTTTTTAAGACGAACAAGGATTTTTTTCCTTTATCTGAGAGAGGGAACCGGGTATACAAAAAACCAAACAATCTTAAGTACTTTCTAAGACTCTCAATTTCCCAGTTCCCAGAACAGCCAAGAAGACGTTCTCATCAAAGCCGCAGACACTTTCCGAATGACAAAGACGAGTTATTAAAAATCTTCTCCCAAGCCTAATGTGTTCGACGATGGTAAAATAACGGGTGGTTTGGAGAGGTAGCTCTGTGTGTGTATATATATATATATATATATATATATATATATATATATATATATATATATTATATATATATATATATATATATATATATATATATATATATATATATATATATATATATATACACAGAGCTACCTCTCCAAACCACCCTTTATTTTACCATCGTCGAACACATTAGGCTTGGGAGAAGATTTTTAATAACTCGTCTTTGTCATTCGGGAAAAGTGTCTGCGGCTTTGATGAGGACGTCTTCTTGGCTGTTTCTGGGAACTGGGAAATTGAGAGTCTTAGAAAGTACTTAAGATTATTTTGGTTTTTTGTATACCCGGTTCCCTCTCTCCAGTTGGTGTGAATATTTTTCAATATCTCAGTTCATGACTTAGAGTCATTGTTCGGGAACGTGTTCGTGTTTTAGCTATTTGATGCTATAGAGTAATATATGGGATAATTTTTTGCATGTTTTGAATGCATACGTAATGGCACTACATTTCTTCTCTGGATATTTGTGTTCCAGAAATTGTGAGTTTTCTTGCACAATACCTTGGTTGTATTTGTGACAACTTTGTGAGAGATAGGAAACTTGGTTAAGTTTTCTAGTGGCCTATGTCGTAGTGCATAAGGAGAAGTCTTGGCTAAGACACTGTGAATTTGGAATTCTGTTATAATGAGTTGTGGCACATTAGTGATTTTTTTCTAGAATTTTCTAGACAGTTTTATTTGCCGAGTTTTGCCCTTTTTTTAGCAGTTATGCTAAATGGAGAGAGTTTTTATAGTTTTTGACTATAACATTGAGTTATTCTCTGGAGAATTGGAGTTATAATTGAGATATATTTGGAGTTATGATTGGAGGTATATATTATTTTGGAGTTATATTTGAGATATAATATATGGGAGATATATTTTTTTGGCCATTTTTGATATTTGCCAATGTCATGAGAGCTATGTTTAGTTCAATTTTTTTGCAGCCATCTTTGTTGCGAATGGAGACACATATTTGGAGATTATGGGGCAATAATTGTGAGTGTGAGAGTTAGTTGCCTTGAGTGCACATTTTTTTGGAGGTAGGATTTCATTTTTTGATATTCCTTTTTGGAGATATATTTTTTTTGAGCCTTGTTTTGTTCCACATGGAGTTATTGGAGAAATAGAGGTAAATATTTTGTATTTGCCGAAATAGAGGTGATTATTCTCTATTCCTGGAGTGGTGTCTGTTTTTTTTACTGACATGTGGCTATTGGAGAAATAAGAGAAATATATGGGGTTGGTTTTTTTAACCAAATGGAGGAAATATTTTTATAACCGGAGTGGTGTTATTATTAATATGGTGAAATATATGGAGTTGGAATTAATCTTGGGCGGGTGACCTTTTTTTTTTGTGGTTATGGAGTTTTTTTGAGTCAAGAGAAGATTTCTAGGGTTCTCTTTTTTGGTTTCGTGACTATTTAGAGGCGAATGGCATTACTGCATTACGAGTCATTTGGAGATGTGTGTGCATTTTTTATGTTCACAAGTGTGTTATTCTTGGAGAAATATAATTTGGGCAAAGTCATGTCTTCGAGACAAATTTTTGAACACATTAGTCATATCCTGGAGTTAATTCTGTGAAATGTGTCTGTTAGACGTTTTTTGAGAATCATGAGTTTCCAAACTATGTGTCTGACTAGACAATTTTGTGCGTGTGTTAGAGCATGCGTACCGCAGGCGATTTTCTGCTGACAAGCGATGTGATGAGCGTGTGCTGACTCTTTTCCTGATGGTGATAGATCAGAATTTTTGCAATATCTGGAAATGTTGACAATAGCATTTCACGAAAGCGCATGTGTGAGAGTTTGCTTTCTGGCAAATTCCGTGGCTTTCCATGGAGCATTTCTTGAGGATAAACGCGGGAGTTATGCATATTATACATGTATTATGTATTTTGTGATTGGGGAAATCAACTTGTGATTATCCTTCTTTTTTTTATTATTTTTCTTCCTTTTCCTACGAGAGATATAATTAGGGGGATTGAGCTTAAGTAGCATTTCTTTTTTGGACGGGAGATTTTATTTTACCGGGAGATGTAATTTTTCGAGGGTTGTTACTTAAGTAATGGGAGTTTGACATTAAGTCTCATTGTAATTACTTATTGAGCAGTAAAGGGGTTTTTGCTGATAAAAGTTGGATATTTTTACTGATTTTGTGGGTTGTTTGAATATCAGTACTTGAGAGAACATTTTTGGGTCTGGGTGTTACGTGATTCTTTTTTTTTCCTTGGGCTTATTGCGATTTTTGTCTTTACTTTTTTTTTCTTGTGAGCACATTCGAGTTTGAAATGTGAGTGCAGAATTCCGTGGAGTTGCTGTGATTTCTGAGTTGTGTGTGTGCTGATGTGTGAGTTTGGAGAATTGAGTTGGAGAACTTGATGTTTTTTTTTCCTTTGAGAGTTGTGATGATGACTTATGATTTAGTAGTCATATTAAGGGCGTTAATTGGGAGACGTTCAGTTGGTATTTCTGACTTTTTGAGATCATTGTTTGATAGAAGTAGTATGTTTGGGTTAATTTTCTTAGATTGACCAGTGACTCGACTGACATACTAACACCGAAAATAGTCGTTCAACAACGCCAGCAAGACGTCCACCAGCCGTGAGGATGCTGCCATGTTGCCCAGGGTGATTACAAGTATTTCCATGATGGTGATCGCGAGAATTCTACAGCGTGTTTTTTTGGGATCACAGAAGCCGTGAGAAGTCCTTCTACAATGAGGGGGGCATTCCGTCTTCCTACAGTTAGCTACGTCTACTGTCTGTGCAGCTACTTGCAGGACAAGCAAAGAGGGATATCAAGAATCTAATGCAGAAAATATGAGAGAAAATGCGTCTTGTGTTATTGGGAGATAAAGCGTGATAAGACTTTATTTTATAATGCCAGAGACGTGCGGTTTTACTTATTTTATTTTAAGCCGGCCAGTGTTTTGTGTTATAAGCAATTTTGCTAGGCGGGAGCTAGCATTTGTGCGAGGCCGAGCTATTGTAAAAGCCTAGGGTTTTTGATTAATAATATTATCCATGCGTTCTCTGTGACCTATGGAATGTGGAGAACAGTGCAGAGGTGATGACCTGAGAGTAGCTGATCAATGAGATTCTGGGGATGGCGTGAGATAAAAATGATTAGTTCGACAAGTCAATGCACGACAGTTTATGAACTCTTCTCAAAGTGCTTTTGTGAAACTGGATGCAGCTAGAACCGTGAGGTGCTAGCGAACTGTGTGTTCGTATGTGCGTGTGTGCCTCTTCCCTTTAATAGGTTCATACCCAAGCCTATGGGAGGGATTTTGACAGAGGGCTTCAAGTCACAGGCAAGATGCCATGGCATTCGGCGGGGGGAGTTTATTAAGTGTTTAAGTGTCCGGTTGTCTGGGTAAGTGTTCAAGTGCTTTAGCCAAAGGGATGGGCTTGTTGATATCTTGTAAGATGTTCCATTTTGTTAACTTTGTCTTTAAACTTGTGTGTACTTACCGGGATGTGTTCTGTATCTTTGAAACAGACGGATCTGGTACTTGTGGAATGCGGGGGGAACAAAGAGTTCCCGGAGGGGTGTGGACTTTCTTTGGTGACTAGACATTGTACTGTTTTTTGAGTTAGTCTGTAAGAACTGGATTACTTGGTTGATTGATTTATTATTCTTGTTAATAAATGGTTAATGTTATGATGCAACTCTCTCATTTTCATTACTGTTGGAATGGAGAGAAAGAGGGGTGGAGAGAGAGAGAGAGAGAGAGAGAGAGAGAGAGAGGGGGGGGGGGTGATTGCCGGGAGAGAGAGAGAGAGAGAGAGAGCCTGTGTGTGTAATAGGGTGTGTGGGTGCCCTCCGTTTCGTGCCACGATACCTTTATGAATACTGGGGGGATAATCCCCCAGTGACATATATACCCTATATAATATATATTTATATATATATATATATATATATATAGACCTATATATATATTTATATATTATATCCTATATATATATATATATATATATATATATATATATATATATATATATATATATACCCCTATAGATATAATATATATATATATATATTATATTTATATGATATATATATATATATACTATATATATATATATATATATATATATATATATATATATATATATATATATATATATATATATCTATATATATATATTATATATATATATAAGGTATAACTATATACATTATATATATATATATATATATATATATATATATATATATATATATATATATATATATATATTATATATATATATATATATATATATATATATTATATATATATATAAATATATATCATATATATATATATATATACTATATATATATTATATATATATATATATATATATATAAAAAGGTTATTATATATACATACATATATATATATATATATATATATATATATATATATATATACTATATATATATATACACAGCTTACTCTCTAAAATCATCCGTTATTGTACTATCGTCTAACATACAGTCATACGGGTATCACGAAAGAGTCTTTACAAATAAATATACAAGTTTAGTTTATTCTTACAACTCAAATCCGTTCATTCAACTATTTCCACTTATCTGTAAGGCTCTAAAAATATACCTGCTGCTTTGCCACACGAATCTCCTCTCTAGCTACTGCCGCCTTTTATCTCTCTTCCATTTTCGGAGATCAAAAGTCCCACATTATCTTTAAAGGAAAAAAAGGAATCTTTTTCCAGACAATAAAAAACAAGTCTTTGTGACTAAAGTTACAAATAGCGTAATCTCAGTCTCTCAAAAGGACGGCCATGGGACGCTAAATATCTTCCGGCAAGAGGCTACTCCAAAGACTCGGATAGACTTGCTGAACTACCATTCTCAAAAAGAATATAAATGCCGACTCTTATTTTCTTTCTCTCTCCTCACAACCGTACTCCCACCCACCAACCCCCTCCCCAGGCTTCTTTTTGTACGTTCACGTTTTCTGGTGCACATAATTCAACGTTTGATACACGCCAAATGTGATTACAGCGAAATGGTCGAATAAATTTATGGACGACAAAATGAAATGACCTCTTTTCTCTGAAAAGATAGAAAAGCGAAAACTTGGAGAGCACTGGGACCTATAATTCGGTCTCGGTAATTGGCCCTTTACTCCTGGGAAACTTTTCCCATTTGTCCTTATAAAAGAAATTACTTCTTCGACATTCCTCGCTATTCGATCCCAGTTAAAAAGATCTCTTGAACGTAGATGGTTAAAGTATAAGATTTAGGCATTTAATTCGGATCTGGGCACTTTCACTCTCCATACTTATGAAGGGTCCAGTGGTGGACGACAGAAACTCTATTACGGGAGGGGGGGGGGGGGGGGGGGGGGGGGAGAGAATACACTGTCCTCCAGCGCTCCGGGTGGTGAAACTTATGTCATGTAGCTTTGAATGTACTACTGACGGTATAAAAAATAAAATATACAGTGTATAAACCTTCACTGTGCTTATTGAGAATATACGTATTATAAAATTAGATCATAATACCAGTCAAGCGCAAAGACAATCGGAGGTGACAGTTGATGTAATGGGTCTAGGACTACAGAAGAGGAGGGTCTTGTCACATTTTCATATTACGAGGGACTCGACCGAAGCTTTGCCTTTAAAAATTCTGTTAATTATCTCACTTCTGTTACTTTGTATGGAACTAATTTTCGCTTTCCCTTGTCAGACCATGTGCTTTGGACTGTATACATAGTAGTAGTCAAAACACATTTGTATGACGAAAGAAAAAGCAATCGGACACCGGTTCCCCAGAGCTAGGTCTACACCCTGGCTTTGACTTCGTCAAGCACTCTGTTTAGGTCTTGCCTCTTATTGAACATTTAATGAGCATTCGCCGAAAAATCTGCATTTTATTATTTATTAATGGAATCTACAGCATTTTTAGGCATGGAGTCTGACGGTAAACGTTTTGCAAAATAAATCTACCGAGTCATCGCCTCTGCACATCTTATAAGTCTATGATAGCAAACCCTTTCACGGAATTCGAAGATTTTGATCGGAACTTGAAATTTAAATAGTCTCTCACCTCTCAAAGATTTTTTTTTTTTTTCAGTTCTCTCCAATTTGCTCTTTAGACCTATCGAGGCTAACAACAGTCCAGTATGATCTATGTCTGTCAAAGCGACTTCTAGAAACATAAAATGGATAAATGTTAAACAAAATTAATATTTCGTCATTGAAGAGAATGTCACGATTGCCGAATTATAAAGCCAATCTCTATAGAACTCACTGATTTGGCTCAAATGTTAAGGGCTTGTTGGAAGACCGGTTTTTCGTCGGGGATTTTTATTTATCAATATCATAACAACTTGCTATAACATAAATTTCTTTCTTTAAAACTGTACAAGTAATGTGTCCACCTCCTACGAAATCACTTTTTCTTTAATGCTGTGTAAAGGACAACGAGGATGTACACCATGACTGTTCAAAATTGACTGACACCTGGCGGTAACAGCAGCGGTGCCAAATTTCTAGTTTTTCACATCAAAGTTATCCCCCCACATCCTCCAACGTCTCCCGAACAACAATGGCAGAATTTTACTGGGCTCGGCCTCGGGCCCTGGTACTGTTCGACTTCCACTATTACAGGTAAAAGTTTATTTTGTTTTTCAAATCAGACAACAATTGTGAATATTGCTGTAGAAGATATTCAAATTTTCCCATTTTATCCGCAGTATGAGCTGCTCACACGATTACGTTACAATCTTATCACATCCACCACGATCAAGCAAAATAAAAGGTAATAGTACTACCAAAATGGGGAAACATTAAGGTTACTATCATAATATGACAAAAGTAAAGTGCATGCTTGCGTATCATTATAATAGACAAATTTTAAAGATAAAATGGATTTGTTTTTACGCTCCGTGTATCTATGGAGTTTTCCATGTGTCACGAGTACTTTTCCTTTCAATCATATTTTTATACAGGCTATTTTCCCTCATCATCAATCAACTGTTACAATTTCTACAAAGTACTTTCGGTCATGTTGCTTCACCATACAACGTTAAATATAGTAATGGCAGATGTAGTTACCACTCTTATGCCTAAGCCTAAAACCTTATTTGGAGGAAAAAGCACCCCCACATGTAACTTGAGCCTTCAAAGAATCGGTAGAAAATGTTTAAAATAATTCATGTTTTCGTTTTATTAAGAAGCTGATGGTACTACGATTCCACAACGACGAGTCGTTTTCGGATATTATTACTGTAGTCATTTGCTAGAAGTGTAAACCACTAGGCCTATAAGTAAGACTGGCTTTCAAAACGATCCTGGTTGATTCCGTACAATATATATTTGTTTTTTATAGTTGGTTAAATATTGAATCTTCATAGTCTTATCATATCACTGCAAGGTCATATGTCAAAATCAATGGATACCGGCCGCTGATGACAACGCCCAATAGCCTACCACAAGTACCTACAGCAAAGCAGCATGGCCACCTGTGGATAGTGTGTGTTTAAGGTTCACTGCGTCTGATCTAAACGTACAGAAGCACCAAATGTTACCTGTTTTCTCGGTCAACTGGAGTTTTTCTGCCACATGTCATAAAGAAAACACTATTATGGGGAATGAGCTTTGCGACGACCTCGTAAGCACATTACTGTAAGTACACTAACTTCAGTGGGCTTGGTCAGTCAGTGACGTCATCCAACACGGGGACTGCAGAGCCATCTATTGCCGCTCTAACGAAACAGCTTTGGTTTGGTTGGACTGCGTCCTAAAGCCAAAGGACATCAACTGATTGAGCTGGCTTCAGCGTAATAATATACCCATAGATAAAAACGACTGAGATAACAGAAAATTAAACATCAAATAACTAGAGTATGACGTAGGGTGGCCAGACGGCCCCGTTTTCAGTGACCTGTCCCCGGTTTTCACTGTGACTGAGAGATCCAAAATTGGAATACAGGAAAAAAAAAACGGAAATGTTGACCAAACAATAAATAGTTGCACGCCGTACTACTCGCACTGTACAGTGTACAGTGTATACAGCTAAGGAAATGATAAACAGATTTGCACGGCATAATTTGCGAGATTACCTTCCAAGAACATACAAGCCAAATTCCCCCCCAAACTATTGTCAGTATCGTCATGCACGTCCTTGGCTGACTACACTTTTGCCTTCTTGCTAGCAACCAGCGGTGTTACGCCCGTAGATGATTTTAATACTGCTCAGTCATTGACAAGTAGTTATTAAATTATAGCCTACCTTGATTTAGATTCAATATAAGAAATTCAAGAAGGTTTGTAGGGCCCTGAAAAAGCGTAAATAACAGTAAATATTGAGATTCCACTTAGTGTCGGCAGCCGTGTGGACCCGTTCAGATTAGCACAAATTTACGGTTGATAGGAAGGATATCGATAGGCAGGAAAGTTGGTTAACAGTCCTCTTAATTAATTTCCTGTTTGGTAAACTTGTCATAAGTTTGTGCAGAGCTCCTACAGTTTTCACCACATTTCATGCCATATTTATAGCACCAAGTAGCATCAGTGTCTTGAGCTCTATTCAAATAGAAAACTAAACTAACAAAACACTAACCTAACATAGGCCTATCCGTCTTGAAAAATAGTCAGTCTCATTAGTAATCAATTGAATTTTTATTCAATTCCTTTGCAAAATAGGCTAAATAGGGTGAGAAACTTTTTAATGCTGTTTTATGAATGGTTAGGGCAGTGTCCCCGTTTTAGTTCTTCAGTGACAAAAACACGTCATGTTTCGGAGGTTTTTCCGCCTCTGAACCGAAAATGTCTCCGGATTTTGTCTAAAAAATCTGGTCACCTTAGTATGACGGCAAGTCAACAAATATGTATATATGTAATGTGCATATATACATATTTGATAAATCGGAGACGGAGGTTGCACGAATCAAGTCGCCTCGTCAACAAGTAGGGATGAGTGTCGTCTCGGGGTTGTCTTTCTAAAGACGGAATGTGGTTTGTTGTAACTTGTGAGAGGTCATAACGGCTCATCTTTCAGTACCACAAATGCTAATTCACAACCGATCAAGATGGCTGACAGTACAGGAGAGAACCCGAAATCTGAGAAAGAAAAATGTGTGACGACTACGCCTCTCCTTCTCTCTGACTTATCTTTGTCACCTGATAGGTAATGAAATGAGATATCAATAATGATGGAAAATTACGAATAAGAGGAGAGAGAGAGAGAGAGAGAGAGAGAGAGAGAGAATTTAATCTTCACCCCTAGTGTCAGTAGCGACAAATCATTTGATAGAAGAGGCTTCTCCGTGTACTACAACATGGCTAAAAATAGCTCCTGTGCCAGGCACATTGACGCAGTTCATCTCCATCACTCCTGGTCAAATTTGCAGTGCTTTTATTCCTGCTTCCTGTGAAAGCTCTATGCTCGGTTCCATGATTGGGTTGAGCTTGAAAACAAAATAGTTTCGCATGCAGGTCTTTGGAAATAGAAGAAAGGTTCTATGAATATCACAAGTTGCCTATGTTCATTCGATGTTCGCTTACAAGGAGAAGAACGCCTGTTTCTGAACTCTGTATACAGCAAGGCAGCCTGTGTGGGCACACGGCTGAATGCCAGAGTTTAGAAGGAAATGAATTCTGTATCACCTTCAGTTGTTTCCACCAACGTAAACATGAAACAAGACAGGAGGTAGAATTCCATGAACAATGAATAAGACCAGTTCAGAAAAATCTTGATAAACAATAGGCATCGGAACCTCATGATACAGTTGCGTACCATAGCAACTGGAAATGTTCAATACCCAGACTGCTGGTAACAAAAAAACCTACTTTTCTGTACACATGAAGTAATAAAACTTAGTAGTAAACATCAATAAGGTTAAGGTGTCTAGTGAAATATCTGATCGTGGTAAAAAGGAATTGAATACCCAACTAGTTTTATTCTTGAAGAAAATCTAAAACACGTCTGTGTTCATTGACAACTTGAATAAGGAAAGTATAATTGAAGCAGAAAATTATATTATTTTCAACCCCAGTTAAGGTCCCTGATTACATTCCAACAAGGTAGATTGTTCATGCATGAACTGTTAAATCCCATTTGACCTCTGTTAACCTGAGTGGTTAACAGGCTACCTAGCAGTTAATCGACTGTAGTGGGCTACAACCAGAGATGAGCAGGGAATAGTTACCATGATCATACCAGAAGGCTTATGGAGAGTACACATACACATTATATAAATATAAATCCTACAAAAAATCCTCCCTAGCCTTACAATACTGCCATAACTCACTGACGCGTAATTCTCCGTTTTCATTCCTTTGCTTTTCCGTGAACTGAAGGGAAGCGGAATATCCGGAAAAGGCCTTTGAGCAACAGGTGTCTCCTTCGAAGGTCGCGTCTCCGCTTCTCCTTCTAAGTCGTTGTGATATTGAATCTTTCCTCTCTGGCCAGAGCGACCTCTCGACGACTGATGTGGGGAACGCTCTTTTAAGGAAGCAGATGAGAGAGAGAGAGAGAGAGAGAGAGAGAGAGAGAGAGAGAGAGAGAGAGAGAGAAGAAAAAAGTTGGAAAAAAACAATAAAAAATGAAAAATGAACTGAATGTCATGTAAGAATCCCATTTTTATTGCAAAAAGGTGACAGTCTTCGATCATTTCTTACGTATGCCACTAAGAGTCGAAGTAAATTAACTTTTCAGACAATCCATTAATATCATTTAAATCGCCATCTAAGACCTCTTTAATTTTCGATTGCATATTTCATCCAAGTGTCTTGACAAGCAATAATCATCAACGGGATTTGCAGACCGTCTTCCCAAGTGGCTCAGAATCGCAGAGGCAACTTGCAACAGTCATCTGCAACACCTGGGACTCGGAGATCCGTCTCGGCAATGGCGCCGAGTTGCAACTTGAGGCTCGATGTGTTGAAGGAACAGGTTGCGTTGTTCGAAGAGACTTCTCCTCGCAAAGGAATTCGGGACTGGAAGGCATCTGGGGCCTCGCTTTGGGGATTCCTGGTGAGAGTGAAATAGAACCAACTCCCTTCATCTCTCTCTATCTTAGGCTAGTGAATTGAATACTCTCTCTCTCTCTCTCTCTTTAAAAAGAGAAAAAATGTATCCTTCTCTCTCTCCCCCTCTCTCTCTAAAAAAAGAGAAAAATGTATCCCCTCTCTCCCCCTCTCTCTCCCTAGACAAAAAGAAGAGAAAAATGTTTCGTTCTTTCTCTATTCCCTTGTTGCTGACTTCAATACTTGAAGTGAATAGAGAAAAGTGATGTAAATGAATCTCAACATGTACTACCACGAAATGTAAACAAACTTCCTTCAAAAGCTGCTCAGGCGTTAAAGTACCATGGACGTCTGTTTACTTTTGAAAATTAATGTGAACCCCTTTCTGATATATCAGAAATAGTACGCAAGATCCACCCCTGTGATAGACGTCCATAGTGCTCAAGATAGCGTCCATCAAGCTATAGAAACCCGAACTCTAACGAAGTAGTTCAAATTAAAATGGTTTACAAATCTGCTATAATAAAACTTATTCAAAGGAAATGTTTATTTTGTTAAGGAATGATTTCGGTGTAAGATACTGAATATAATTCTTTTTCATTTCCAATCTGAGGAAAATCTTTCAGCGCGGGATTATTGTAAGCTACGACTAGCGTATGGATCTATGCGGAATAAATAGATTGCCTTCAATTATCCCGGACTATTTGATCTATTTTGGTGAAGCGGGCTTTACGCGTGTTGCCATATTCAGGGTAATAAAAATCGATGAGAATTAAAAGAGAATGACGTCAATCTCCCATTTCGGAACCGTGACAGATTTCATCCCATCATTGCTTCGTATAACACAGAGGTGTAATTGTCTCACAGTGAAACAGGCGCGTTGGCTTTTACGAAGGGGAATATTGGGTTATTACCTGGCCTTCGCCTGAATATTACAATTGATACAGATTCAGAAAAACCTACGACGTGTGTCCAGATGTATTCATCTCTCTCTCTCTCTCTGTTAGACTTGAAAATGTATGTCTGTTTCTATACAACATAGGCATGGAAATTATGAAAATGATGATTTTCAAGTGAGCATTCGGGAGGAAGGAAAGAAACCTTAATTTGTTTTGTCTAAAGGTATTTTTACCAAAGACTTAACAGAGAGAGAGAGAGAGAGAGAGAGAACTAAGTATATGCGACTATGTACATATATAGAGGCATTAAATGAAATGTTCTGTTAAGAGTCAAATTATTACACAATAATCCACTTATTTATAAAGCCATCCTTTCAATGTAACAATAATGTTATGGGTCAACGGCCTCCTATATAGAATTCTATTTATTTGCAGAACACAGAAAACCTCACGAATAAAGCTAAACCGAAAACCAAATAGGAAAAAACGGCGGTTAATATCCTTTATTTTATCAACCCCGATTCAGATCGAACACAAATATTCCTAAATTTGGCGAAAACCTGTTATGAAGCCAGCCGACGCATTTATGCTTGCTATACGCGGGCAGCGAACAGCTACATGGCTTTCATTGCATTGCGTGAATGCCCGCATGGATGGGGCATTTGGGCTCCAATATGCTTTGGTCGTCCAAGTATTGGTTCCAGTGACACGAATTTAATTGAAACGGATGTCGACGCCACAGAAAAGGACGCGTAGGATTTCGGGGCACTAATTGCCTGGCGGTCCTCGCTGATCTTTGTGTCATATATAGCTTTGATTAGATTCACCGTGACGAGGTTGTGTTTGCAATATATCGCGACGTTGCAAAGTTTTGATCAGGTCTTCCTTGATTAGATACCGATGTAACTGATGTTGATATTTCACAAATCTTAAAGCCACGTCTCTGATGAATGGACTAAGACCAAAGGGTCACACCAGCAGTTTTATTCTCATTAAAACTTTGCAACACTTACGAGGTACCTTTGGGTAAGAGGCCTTGCTGGCATGAGGCCAGCAGATCTGAACTAGTCGTTCTTTGCAAACAGTCAACCTTCTACCTTAGTAATTTTAAAGCATTTATTTTTACGTTTCAGAACACGGAGAATATATTACCCTTAACTGGTAAACCCACTTTGCACTTTATTTTCTTGGATTTCATTGTCATTATAGGCTTTTAATTTTTGTGTTATTTTATTTTCAATGCATCTGTTTTATTTCTAAAAATACCATCTCTTCAACTTCATCTATTTTCATCTTAAAGTTATTCATTTTGGACTTTATTTCCATTAAACTTCTTTTGACAGTTATATTTCTGGCACTTCATTCTTCTCCGACCACAAAATCCCTATGACTTTATGCTCTCTGAAAAATGTACCTTGGACAAGATTTACTTTGGATGGCTCAGAGAAATTATATGAAGCCTCTAATGGCGCGTTGTCTTTAAAGATGAGTAAGAGAGAGAGAGAGAGAGAGAGAGAGAAACTCAGGATTCCCTCTCCATAATTAAGCCAAAATTCCTCATTGACCTGGGCATCCGAAAGCTTATCTTATCATCCTTCGCTTTCCCTTAATGAAACACAAAATCTCATCTCGGGATCCTCCCTTTTCCCTGTTTTCATTGCGGGGAGCGACAAGTCTATCCTTGCTTGCTCTCCGGGTGCCATTGACGTTGGGGGGGGGGGGGGGGGGGGTGGGGGGAGGGGGGGGGGGGGGGGGGGGGGGGGGGGGGGGGGGGGGGGGGGGGGGGGGGGGGGGGGGGGGGGGGGGGTGGAGTCTGGGAGGGTGAGATGCCATAGAGGGTTTGTGGGGGAGGGGGAGCGAGATGATGAGGACAATGGGCACCAACTCCTCCCGTGGGGCCACCCACTCTCGCCTCTAGGAAGAGCCTTCGTTTATGAGCTGGTAATGATGATAACTTCCCTTCATGACTTCGGATACGAGGAGTAATGAGTCACAAGGAGACCCTAAAAAACCGGCAGAAATGTATGACACGTCTAGTGTTCGTTGTAGTTGATTTTGGTAACATTGTTTTGAAGACATTGAATTACAATTATTATTTTTTTTTTAGTTTTCCGGTTTATCGAAAACGAAAAAAGAAATCTGTGCAGATTATTTTTAATCTTAATTACGCGGAGTATCAAATATACAACACATTTTCAGCGTGTAAAAGATATTATAAATTTATACTTCTGATGTTTTAAAATCTACGACAAAGTGTTACAAATCCCATACTTCAACTTACATTAACTAATCTATGCTGGCACGTGGCTCTCGTCTAACAAGTAGTAAAGGGAAATTCAGACGGAGAATTGATATTTTCTTTATTAACGGGTAAAATTAAATTTTCTTCTAGCGACAGAATTCGCTCATTCCTGAAAGAACCTCTGGATTCCCTTTCCCCGTTAGAAAAGAAATGGGAAAATTCTAGAGACCAAAGAAATCAGCTTTGCATCAAAGGTCAGAAGAGGACGCTGGACATCATTTTCAATGTTTAATTTTGAAGGCCTACCGGGTCCCCACTGGTTGGTTTCATCTGGAGAGCCTCTTTTTACGTACCAGACTTCATGAACTTCTTCCCTTTCCATGTTTAACTTTAGAGGCATCCTAAAAGTTCCCATATACCTCGAAGACGATCCCTTTCTATTTACCAGAATTCAAGGAACTCGTATTTTCGTATTTTTATTGCGTGAGACCTCTTATCGGCCTAGTTTAGTCCACCAGGCAACAATGTTCCATATTCATTTCCAGAGGACTCCTATTTTCTGTCTGCTAGTGTTTACGAACTATAATCAATATTCATTTTCCCCGGGGCACCTCATTTTCCTAGACCCCCCACCCACCCCCTTTGTTGTGGACACAATTATTATAGTTTATTTTCTCTAAGTCACTCTTCAGGCCTCATTTGATTCTTTCATATCTTTTTATTTCTGGAATGTTTAGTAAATTTATCGTTAATTTATGAAATTTAGGCTGTCGAGCCAAGCACTGAAACACTTTCGGTCATTCACTATAAAATAGCGAAAAGGGGGAGATAGAGTGGTTGGACAGCAAAATAAAGGAGATGAAGTCCAAAGGATCTTACAGTGGCACTTGAGGAAGACCCCACAATTGGACTGAGAAGTAAAGGTTAGGGGAGTTGGACAGCAAGGTTGAAGGAAGGAAGCGGGAATGGGGATAAGTGAAAGGCTCAAAAGAGATGCGGCTAGGGGCCGAAGGGACGCACGCGGCAAATGCCATTTAGTAATGCCTACAGTTCAGCATGTGAGAAGCACTGAAGGCACTACCCACCACAGAGTTAATTTACCATACAAGGCACTGTAAACATCGTTTAGTGACATTCACTGCATAACATTACAACGACAGACGACGTTTGCTCAAATAATTTTCCCCGTATCTCAATAAAAAAAAAAAGAAGTGGAAAAACGCTTTCAGACTTCCCCTATCAACTTTATCGCATTTTATACCATGTATTCAATCATTAGTGTGTAGCCAATATCGGCACTTCACAGGCATTCAATAATTAGCAAGGAATATTGCCGGGTTCGTAGAATGCGATACTAGAGTTCAGGAATTTGTTGATAAACGTAGTCATTTCAACATTCCGTGATCCCTCTCTGCTCTACAGGCAATCTAGTAATTTAATTTTCATAGTCAAGTCAATTTCGGTGTTAATTTCGAGGCCAAAAGCGTCAGTTTTATGAAAACGTTGATTAGGAAAACGTACGGAAACTCATTTAACGAAGCAGTCCTCTGATTTAAAGTTTGAGCTAAACACCTACTACCAATTCGGGATGAAGCCTCGTTAGCTTCATAACAACTCGTGTTATTAATAACGTCATTTCCTGAACTTCCTACTACTATTTTTCCTACTACTACTGTAGTATCGATGGTTTACTGAGGTGACGTGTTATAACGATTAGCTTCGTATATCGGTTTCCTTTTTCAGTACACGAAACTGAAGACCCGAGAAAATTTCAAGGAGAGACATTGCTCTTTCCACTGAGCGTGACAGTCGGGCATTCAAAAAAGGTATACTAACTTTAAATGATGGATAGAACTTTGTTTTGAGTTACAGTAAGAGAAACAGAAATATACCAATGTAGTTTAATACCTGCAGGCGTAGTAATGGTATTTGCGGCAACTGTAAAGTTACTGTAACTTTTCCTCCTTGCTTTCTCTTCAGTGCATAGGTCTCTCTGGGCACACGCCGGTACTGTATCCTACAAGGTAAAGTAACTACTCTATAGAGACTCTCTTTGATCCTGCTCTACAGTGGCCCCTTGTCAAGAACATTTTTGGACAGTATGTAAGATCCTTTGCAGAGACTTTTCATTTTCAGCGCCGTTTGCCCTGAGCCCTATTTGCTTTCATACTCGCCCTTTATGCTTCACGTTCTTAGCTGTCCAATGTATTGATCCAAAATGCTCATCAAAAGCCAGCAAGCCCCTAACACACATAGCTCCATTCAACTGTATATTATGTGCCCTCTCTCCCTCTCTAGATATCGCAGTCTTCCCTTTCTGCCCAGCAAATTCTGTGTCTTCTTGTCTTTTGCCTCCAGTCATTTCGAAATTAGACACCTTTTTCTTAACTTATCATACCCCCATTCTTCTCTTACATGATGAGACCTCCAAAATCAATACACATCATCTTTTCACCTGTGTTAATAATAATAATAATAATAATAATAATAATAGCACCAGAAATAATAATAATCTTACTATAATGGGTGTAATATCTGTCCGTCCGTCTGTCATTGGGTGTTGCTTAATTAGCGGTCCTTGCTCATTTTTACACCAAACGATACTCTCACGACCACACATCCTGATAAAATCTTCCCCTTTCGCATAATGACTTCGAATTTCTCTCATCAACTTTGAATTTTTATCAAAATATCCTCGAAACCCTATAACATAGCTCCTTCATCAGGTATCCCATGAGATATTTCTCAGGTCCGTGTACACCCACACAGTATCTCCTTTACTCTCAGAATTATACAACTGCTTCAAACAAATTCTCTTCCCCGCGCATTATTTAACAAGAAATATGCAGATATTTATGAAGAGATGTACTTTGTTTGCATCGTTGCTTGCTCCACTAAATTTCAACAAGCTATAACATATTTACGTGATGCGCATTTTGAGTTTCGATGAGATATAGTGAATTGCGATTTACGTACAACCACTATGTGATGAGGAACCACCCTGTGGTAGGGGTGTAAGATTACTACCACCGTAGGTCTTGCGTGTCGCAAAAGGCGAATAAAAGGACAGCTACAGCCTTGCAGTCTTACTTTTTAGTAAAAGGCTAGGCCCACGGCCATTAAATGTGTGAACTGCTGCCTTGCAGTCTTACTTTTTAGTAAAAAGCGAGGCCCACCGCCAATAACTGTGGTTGATGACAGCAAGGGCATGCGGTCGTAAAAACCCCTTTGCCAAATAATAATCCATGCCTGATGTAAGGAAAGGCGCATCAGGCAACCGACCCCTTAGCATAGGGATAACGCTGGGAAAGAATGACTATGTGATGAGGACCGATGCCAAATTTTGGATCTGTTTAACAGTATAAGACTGCGAGCTATGCTAAATTTTCGATCCTTGAAATGTACTACGACTGACTATATAAAATTTGTTCCAGTTCACAAACTAATCACCCTGAACCTTTGAAAGACCGCGGGGTACACTAAATTTACTTCTTGGACCTCTAAATTATGATGGGCTACACTAAATTTGCCTGCATGTACCAGTTAATGGCGATGAGATATCAAGTACGCCTTCCATTTACCAATAAATAATCAAGAGTTGTATTCAATATCCGCTCCATGCACCAATAATTTCCTTATATACTAGATTATCATCACTTCCTCCAAATTAAATATAACTCCAAACTGATTATAATTGAATTTCGATGAGTTATATCCAATTTGCCTCCCACACACCAACAAATAATGAAAGACTCGACCGCAAATGCGCTCAATGCACCAGTCAATTATGCACTATGGTTGTAATAAATTTGCGCTCCACTCATCCAAAACAACAACAGAAGACAAACTAAACTAAATTTGTGTCCCAATGACCCGTAAAACCCGATGAGGCTATCAAACCCCAAATTCATTGGGCGGAAATGAATGGGCTTTGGGGAAACTATTTCTGTTGTTCTAAAAGCCTCTAAAATCATTACACCCGAATTAATGGACGCGTAAATAAATGCTTCTGCCAAAGAGAATTAACGTAGTTGTTCGATGCAGATAAAAGGATATTAGAGGCTTTTTTGGTGCCGTGGCTCACTTATTATTTATGAAGGACGTAACGTTGCTCTATGCTTAGAGGGCTCTTTTGCTTTCATATTGCTGAAACAAATTAATTATTACGCCAGACACACTTGACCCTTTCAACACCCGCATCTTGTCATCAGCTTAGCTAAGGCCTTATAACACGTCACATAAAACTACAGGGTGTCCATAAAGTCCCAGAGAATTACAAGACAATAAATACTTGAATGGTACTGAGACTTTATGGACACCCTGTATTTCCTTTTGCTCTCTGTGTATGAGTCACCTCTTAAACTCTGGTTTCGAGATGCCAGTCAAGCCCTTTAACTTTATGTAATTTATGTGTTTTTATTCGTGTGGAATCCAAGTCATAACACGTTAATACATGAAAGGTCTGTTTATAATTAGATCTTGGCGTTGGGATGCGATGGTGTTAGAGATCAAAGACCGGAGCTCTTTCGGGGACTTTTCTGTTCTGGGTAGAATAAAAACAGTGACACGGTTCTCCAAGAGTGTCGATCATTGTAGTGCTCCTTTGAACCCACTCGGCCTCCTTTTTAGCGCATATCTGGACCGAGAAATAAACATAGAGCCTTTTGATTTATTTGCAAGGCTTTTGACCTTCTCAGTAATTTTGTAGTAACAGGAGATGACTTTGTTTTGCCTAAATCCTTCTAAGCATGCGCTGATTTTTTTGAACATCAGTAACTTAGAAAAGGAAAAAGGTCTTCATAGTTCCTGGTGAAAGGAATGAAAAACCTTTTGATGTTTTTGGTTATTCACAGCAGTTTGAATTGCTATTTCATGATGTCCCTGTGCCACAAACATCTATTCTGTGAATAAACCGAATCTGATCGTGAATGAAATAATCCTGCTTTTAGTTTAAGGGAAGATCCCGATCAAAACAAACAGCTTTGAGTTTGTTTGAATTCACGAAATTCACGATTTATTTTCAAACTTTGCATATAACGTACACATGCACTCACAAACATGCGTTAAAGAAAACTACGTCAGGGATTGAGAAGTGTATGACAGTGAGTATCAATGAGGCGTGAGAGGGCAGCCAATGGAGATGGGGGTTGTTTAGCGAGTGAAGTAACGAAGTATTAGTACTCTTAAGATGATGATAATAGTTATTATGTCTGGCAACAGGAGTAACTTTATCAAATAATGTTAGTTGAGGGACGTGAGTGATCAAGTTTTTATTATAACTGACATCGTCGTCAGGTGCGAACTGACATTCTGATGCCGGAATGGAAGTAAACTTGTGTAATCTCATACGCAATAATAACTGATATGCATAATGGTATGTCTATTGAAGCCATATAAACAAAGACTTTTGGTATCACTGTCATATCTCCAAAGCAAGATTGCTACCGCAGACACCGACCGATATTCCAAGAGGCATTGGTTATGTAGAAAAAAAGTTGAGTATATCTTAGTTTAATTCAGACCATTGAGCTGATAAACAGCTCTCCCAGGGATGGCCCGAAGGATTAGATATTTTTACGTGGCTAGTAACCAACTAGTTGCTTAGCAACGGGACCTACAGCTTATTGTGGGATCCGAACCACATCGAGAAATGAATTTCTGTCGCCAGAAATAAATTCCCCTGACTCCTTGTTGGCAGAGTGGGGAACCGAACCCGGACCTTGAGATCGGTAGTCGAGCACGTAACCGACATGTCCAACGTGGAACTTTAGTTATGAGAATATATCCATTAAGGCGTCATATTCAATAAAAAAGAAGTGAAAGACGCATAAGAGTCCATATAAAAACAGCAACAATAAAATATAATATAAAAGACATGCACGAAGGATATCGCAGGAAAAACGCAAACAAAGACTGTGTCCTCAGAAGCACTCCAACCTCGATGTGTTCTGGCGTCAGTACTTCTTAGTCAAAAGTTGCTTCATAAGTCTTTAAAATTATTTATTTTAACTACAAAAGGATTTTACACAATTGTGGAATTTATCACCATTTACTTAAGGTACGACACAGTACCTTAAAAGAGTGAATAAATAAGTGAAAAACGATTTGTGGATTCTGAAACGATTTTGACTATAAAGCAAATATAATGAAGAATGTGATAAGGATACAAAGAGAAATAGGAATGAAATAAGGTTTACAAAAATGTTAGTAAGGGCTAAGACTGGAATTAAACAGCTTTGGGCAGAGATTTAAAGTAGATGATGGAACTCAGCTCCATAAAATTGAACCTAAAGGAGAACTCGCACTTCCAATAAAAAAGGTCATTTACTAAAAAAACACTAAAATCGATGAGTTCTAAGAAATTTAAGCAAATAAAAGGTGTTACAACTCTAAGAACGAGAAGATGAAAGGAAAACAGGAAAAAAAAGCGAGATGATTGTTGACACCTAAAAATACACACACACACACACACACACACACACAGTCACAAATTCTCAGCCATCCGTTATGAAGCGAGGGGCTTCCTAAATAAGCCAGTGAATAGTTCATTATTAGAAACGAAATAAAAACGTAAAAAAATGCGCTGAAATTCCTCCGGCGCAATCGAGTTTTCTGTTCAGCATATAATGCTGTATGATACTCTCAGCCGGCCGTGGTGGCCTGTGTTGTTGCGGTACCAGAAGCACGATTATAGATAAATTTAACCTTAATTAAAATAAACGCTACTGAGAGCTGCAACTTGGTGTGTTCGATGTTTGGGGTGTGGATGATCAACATACCAATTTGCAGCCCTCTAGCCTCAGTAGTTTTTAAGATATGAGGGCGAACAGAAAAAGTGCGGACGGACAGACGAAGCAGTCTCATGAGTTTTCTTTTATGGAAATCTAAAAAAAAAAAAAATTTATAATGTCCCTTGAAATATTTATGTGATATATTTCGAATGTTTACCTTTAAAAAAACGTTTTCTCACCCCATCCCCCTTTAAAAAAAATTAATAAATATTTTCACTAACGCCTACGTAGATGTCTTGCAGAGTATTTCATTCCAACAATGTCTCTCTCGAATGGAGGAAAGTTGCGAGAGAGAGAGAGAGAGAGAGAGTGAGACTTGAAGTCCCATAAGGGAAAGCTCGAAAAGAAGGACCACCAGCCTTCTCATGCTTCCAAATTGCCCCACCTGAGGACAACACTGCTATTCCGCTGGAGGAGTTTCAACAACAAAGTTCTTTTCTTTTCCTAAAAAAAAACTGTCAAGGTTCTGACTCGGAGAGGTGGAAAGTTCTCTCTCTCTCTCTCTCTCTCTCTCTCTCTCTCTCTCTCTCTCTCTCTCTCTCATTTCAGGATTAATGCTCATATAAGAATCAATAAATGAATAATGTTGGATACATTGCAAGTCCCCACACAGATCATAGCTCCTGTGTCACCATTCTGACGGATACATAAGAAATAAGAGAATACAAGAATATATGCTAAAACAGAGTATGTAAAATAATACAAAATTAATCAGTGGTGAAACAGATTCAGAGGGTAAAGAGGAAACACTATTGCATGAACTTAAGAGTCCGGCTATCTGGAATCACTTATAGACAGACACCTTCCGCACAAAATGCGAACAAAACTCTGTCTGAAAAGAAGAGTCCCGAAATTTCCCTTTCAGGGACGTAAAGTACCGGACCTAACGTATCCCAAACAGTTTCCTTTGGTGACTGTCGGGCCGAAATAGATCATGATTCGCCGTGGTATGAGTTTTTTTTTTTTTTTTAGGAGCGTTACCTCGAGAGAGAGAAAAAAAAAATTAATCATTCAAGTACAAATGGTGGGACAGAAAGCGCGAAATGCACCATCGTAGGTGTAGACTGATGTGGAATAAATGCAAATGACGATGAATACAGTATTTGGATTCAAGTTGAAGGTCTCTCTCTCTCTCTCTCTCTCTCTCTCTCTCTCTCTCTCTCTCTCTCTCTCTCTAGCTTCAATTTCTCCTTTCATTCTGTGAGATGAAAATCAATTACAGACAAATTAACGAAACAAAATTAAATATAGGTAATGTTATTATTTTGTCATATAAACATTGAAAAAACTAATGAATTCTAGAGGATGACCAAAGAAAATGTGACGAGAAAATGCGACAGAAGTTCAACTGTTTTTCTAAATTGTCCTTTCAAATTCTTCATATAAAATAGAACACATACACTGCATTTCAGTATAAACTGTTTGAGGGAGAACAAATGTTCCAGGAAGACATCTTTCCTCTAGAAGTTCAAAAATGTTTAGACGTGGCCAGCGAGTCTTAAGGTTCCACGGAGAATAGAATAGTGTGTCAGGTATCTTACCGGTAAGTTGCCAGATATCGATGATGGTGCAGTGGAATTGCGATGCCAATAATTTAAGTAAAGTAAGATACGATTTAAAAAATATATACAGAGAGTTACATCAATATATTTTTCAATAGTTCTATACACTACTGTTCAAATGAAATCAAACATTTCTCGAAAGAATAGCCCAGTTATATACTGCATAAAAATATCACGCAATTTAATAAGGATGCCTTTAATTTACTTAAACTGAAAGAATGTACTGTGGAATCTTTTTTTTTGGAAGGAAAACCAAGTCATATGGTTAAATGTAATAAATGTATAATATTTATATATAATATTATATATATATATATATTATATATATATTATATATATATATATATATACATATATATACTGAATTTTTTTCCATGGTTTTCAGGGGGTCAGTGACACCCCTTGCCCCTAAGTGCGGGTGCCCGTGGTTGAAAAGAACAATAGAAGACCGAATTATGTGTTGAGGAGAGCAGGAAAGGTCGAAATGGTTGGGGCATTAGTGGGCAGAGGTCGAAACATGGGCTGGTGAACTGAAGCAAGTAAGGTCGAGATGTTTGTTGGTGAAAGCTGAATGTTCAAAGCATGTGCTTGCAGAGGACGAACTGCCTCGAGGAGAGAATACAAGTAAAAGACTATAATAGTTAAGTATATCATAGTTTTACCAGACCACTGAGCTAATTAACAGCTGCCCCGAAGGATTAGATATTTTTACGTGGCTAAGAACCAATTGGTCACCTAGCAACGGGACTTACAGCTTCTTGTGGGATCCAAACCACATTATATCGTGAAATGAATTTCTATCACCAGAAATAAATTCCTCTGATTCCGCGTTGGCCGAGCCGAGAATCGAACTTCGGACCACCAGATTAGTAGCCTAGCGCGAAAACCACTTGTCCAACGAAGAACTAAAACTATAATAGAGGGCAATACGAATGAAGTGTTATAAATGTCCTTTAATATCTAATTCGTTCTACCTCGGAATTCATATATTCCCACCTATGTTAACCGACTTATACCACTCGTGATAGCCTTGTGAGTAAGAGCGCTTCCTGTGCGTCTTGAATTCTTGGTTCCGTGGTTTGCGCCCATGAGCCGACGAATTTCTTATCAACTAAAAATTCCCTTTCGGTTAACATATATGGAAACATATTAATTCCGAGGTAGGGCGAATTACATATTAAAGGACGGTTGTAGTCTCATGCGTACATACGAATCCCGGTGACGTGATAACACTATATATATATATATATATATATATATATATATATATATATATATATATATATATATATATATATATATATATATGTATATATATATATACATATATATATATATATATCATATATATATATATATATATATGTATGTATGTATGTATGTGTATATATATATATATATATATATATATATATATATATATATATATATATATATATATATATATATATATAATTTTTTCCCCCTTGGAAAAATATGCAGTGGGCAGCCATGTTTCCAACAAGCATTTCGACCTCTCTTCAAAACACATTTCGACATTTCGTCCCTTCCCCAGGGAACATTTTAGCCTCTCTTCACTCCCACTCACACATTTTTGACCTCTCCAGCTTTCCCATCACACATTTGGGAAAGCTCTTGCTAACCCACACACCGTTCCTGCCCCTAGGGAAATTAACGCCATTACGTGAAAGAAAGTTATAGCGTTTATAGACAACAAAGCTGTCGATGTCCGTTTCAACAAAAGATATTTTTATCATTAAAGTGGCTCATTTGTATAAATCAATAAAATTCACTCGAATGAATTATGGAAAAAAAACTGTAAAGATTTATCTGATAGTTTTCCTCTATCTAGAGACTTGCCGAGAGAGAGAGAGAGAGAGAGAGAGAGAGAGAGAGAGAGAGAGAGAGAGAGAGAGGAGTTTGCTGGGGATTTGTGACAGAATAACGGGATATTGAGAAATTCAACCATTCAATGGTATTGTAATAAAGAACAGATGTAAGATTAAGTACAAAAGGTAAATATGAAGCAGATTGTTGCCTTCCATTAAAATAATTTTTGAGAATATCCTTATACACATTTTTCCAAAGATAACTTCATCATGTAAATGATGTGTATTTCTTAGAAAAATTATACGTGAAACAGAAGAAAACCAAATATCGAAAACCACCTCAAATTTTATGAATCAGTGCAACTCGAATGTCTTCCCTAACATGAAGAAAAAGGCAGCAATGTCAGATGTTAATCCTTGAGAATTAAATACAAGTTCGCCGACGCTAATGGTCGTTCTCAAACTCTTTAATTATGTGTGTGAAACAGGAGCAAGTATTATCCATTGCAGGTCACTTTGTACTTGGGAAAAGCAATGAATGTTTTATCTCAGGAGTGGAAAGAAAACTGGAAGATCTCTCTCTCTCTCTCTCTCTCTCTCTCTCTCTCTCTCTCTCTCTCTCTCTCTCTCTCGCAACCAGTTTCGAAAACAGCGTTGTAAGTAAAATGTGGTTATTGTGAAGAAGGCAAGGGGGAATAATAAGCCAGAGAAAAATGAATAAAAAAAACTAGGGGAAACGAAAACTACGCTAATTATATGTAATGTCGTATGCATAATTTGGTTAAAGATTAATAAGCATCACTGAAGGATGAAGGTCCCCTGGGAATAAAAAAAACGAAAAGAAATGAAAGATACAAAATTAGAGAAAGAGGAAATTGGAGACGATAGATGTTAAGAAGAAACTGAGGGAAGAATGGTGAGTTATATAACAAAACAACTTCCTTCTAATAATGTGCAAAAATATGTCGAGCGCATATAACTCAAAAATGTATTTATGTCAGATGCCTTTTCCCGGAAACATTTTGTCTCTTGTTGCGTAACTAATGCAATGCTGCTTCGTAGCAAATATTTATATAATCTACCTAGCGATGCTCAAAACTCTAGCAAAAGATCTAAAAAAAAAACAATAAAATTAAATTTAAAAAATAAAAACTTGGTTTATTGGTATATGTGGACGGGTATCTCATTTCGACATTTCCTCTCGGGAACGAATACACTTGCAGCTGAACTATAGACTTGACCCTACTAGGGAAAGTAACAAAGGAATGACCGAGACTTTCTATGCTTTCAAACTATCCTGTTTGACTATACTCCTCTTGCAAGGGACGAGTTTTTACGTGCGAGTTTTACCCAGGAGATTTTTCTTCTTTCGGAAGAAACTGGCAATACTTTCGACATGTGAAAGCCAAGGGCATTTGGAATTTTCTTTCCTTTCCTTACATCCTGTGCTAGTTTTTCCTATTAGATTTCGTTCCCTGATGCGAACACTATTTTTAAACAATTAGTTTACTATTTTGGCGATTTGTCACTCAAAGCGCTTACTTTCCTTTAAATCTGTCCAAAGGAGAGTCTTGTCTGGAGGAATAGAGAGGAATGTGTTGACAAAATTATTTATATATTGGCATGTCATAATTACCTAATTGTATTGAGAGAGAGAGAGAGAGAGAGAGAGACAGAGAGAGAGAGAGAGAGAGAGAGTTGATATTTTCTCCTATATAGCTGATGAGGAAATTAATACTAAAGAGGAAAAATTAAATAAGATACAGAATTAGAAAACGAATAAATGATAAGTGAAGCAGTGCAGGAATTATTACTAATGAAATAACATTTCGAAATCTATTAGCAAACCGAATTAACGATGCAAATGAAGTGTGTTTGGCTCTTACAAAACAATCTAATTAAATAATAGCCAATTAATTGACCCATGCACCGAAAACTTCTATAGGTTCCTCTGCCTTTCCTAATGAGGAGTAAAACGCAGTGATTTCCGCGCTCATTTCGGAACTAAAAAACCAGAACAAGGACCTTAATTATCACTAACTTGTTAATTAATCAAGGGAGAAATTCTGCCATAATTTTCCCATCTCGGTAAAGCCTCTACTTGACGAAAATTGTTCAGGTCCCCAATTTTGGTCAATGTCATGTTTCACGAACTTTGAGATGGAGGTCATTGCGGGTCAACAGAAAATTGATAATGCTGACGGAAATCTTTATGAAATAGTTTAACTTTGTACTAACTGAGAGGAATTGATAAATTATTAATATTAACGGTGGACAAATGTTAATTTAACAATACACAGTTCCTTAGTTTGATAAGCAAATACATGGGGCTCACAAAATGATAGTAGTGTTATGGAATCAAAATTGGAATGTTTGGAAGGATTATGCCATTTCTCCTTTAAGGAAGCGAAGTGTGAATAATGAAGTCAAATAAAAGATGTGAAGCTGCCGGAAGGACAGTTTGCGTGCTGTATGAGGAATAAGTAGGGACGAGATGTATTTAATTGTAGAGATATGACAATGGGTCCAAATAGAATTAAAGGTATATGGAAAGAAAGGTCACAATACTCCGAGGTGCTTTTGGATCAATCCGTCCACCACCCCAAACCTGTTTTTACTACTCCTGAGAAGCTATCCGTCCATTAAGGGTTAACATCTTATGAAAAGAGTAAAAATCCGAAAGCGTTGGGAGGAAGGAAGGAGAATCAAAAGGTCGAGAAAGTGCTGGATGGGTGGAGTAGAAGA
>NC_087209.1:73658813-73703813 GCF_015104395.2 Macrobrachium nipponense
GTATATTTTGGTTCTGGTATAGAAGAAAAAAACTTTCAATTACGCTTCTGTGCAACCAGGTACGGTGGCTTTCAGTCCATCACAAAATGGAATGTCACTGAAAGACTTTAGGTCTTTGATCTCCGGCGCAAATTGATCGCAACAAGCATGAATTCATCGCTAAAGGCGGAATTCCCTGATTTATCATCGTACGCCTGTTTGAAATTATCGTACACCCCCGAGTCATGTTATTAACCCAACCAAGAACAAAGGTGAACCCTTAGTTAGACCGACATCTCGAATCTTCAGTTTTGGAACCTGGTTACACGGCCAGTTTAGCATGAATTTCTGATATTACTTTGATTTGTGATAAACACTTAATTAACTAGGTATTATGCTGCATGTAAACATATTATTCATTAGACTTATTAATATCCTTGAGTGAAAAATTTATTGATTTCGTCATCAATGTCTGAAAGAGTAGGCCAACATGAAAATAGAAGCACTACAGAATACACACACACACACACACACAAACAAACACACACACACACACACACACACACACACACACACACACACACACATATATATATATATATATATATATATATATATATATATATATATATATATATATATATATATATATATATATAGCCTCTAGCTCAGTGGTTGCCAACCTGTTCAACTTCACGGACAGTCAAGAGAGTACAAAAAATTCGGCGGACCAGTACATACATCCAGGCATACACTGGCATTTTATCAGTCAAATAATCATCAAATACCAACAAGGCTACAAATGCACATATCCTCAACATATTTATTTTTTTAGCAAATTCAAATTTCTATGGGAGAATGCCGTGTAATTATAATATATATTACATGTTGATTTAAAAATAACTTCCAAATCAAATGCATGCCATGGTGGTAAATAAAAATAGTACTGTAGAAATGGGAATCATGGTGACATATTCATGTATTCAATTGTATTGCAAGAAACTATCAATACACTATCAACAGACTTTGGTTTCTGTAAGGTGTTCAAACACCCCAGGAAGGACAAATATTAGAGGCCAGCCACAGAAATCTTTCATAATTAGATAACATAGTTTTAAACATCTTAATTTTTCAACATCTTGGTATCTCGACGTATCCTTTGCACGCTTTGCCTTGAAACAATTTATTTAGTTTCAAGTGAACCTTCTCGAACTTACTTATTAACGCAGTTCGTACAGTAATGGGTTGCTTATCAGAGATATCTACCACACTTTGAGGAATCATTCACCCGATATGATTAGGAGAGAAGGAAAATATCTCGATTTGAAATTAGAGTGAAGGATAAGGCCAATTCATGATGATGGCAAGGACAGTGGGTCAGTGATACCACAGAACTAAATAACCTGTATTCGTAAGATTTGCCGCCATTGGATTCTCTCTCTCTCTCTCTCTCTCTCTCTCTCTCTCTCTCTCTCTCTCTCTCTCAAGTTAGCTGGTTTCTCATCGAATGGTTCCGGGTAACATTAAGCCCCTTTCACTCTTCGATCTGGAAATACCCACAAGTGAAAGCATTTAGTACCACTTAGAACTCGGAACGAAATCTAGACCCATTTTTCCTTTTTCATTTCTGTGACCAGAAACAATTGACGAAAATACGTATATCATCGTTTTAGGGAAATATGCTACAAAAATGTGACGAGGAAAATTTTTTTTTTCTTCAATTTATGTGAACAGGAAATTGTATCACCTTCATAGTAGGGCGAAGAAGAAAGTTGTGGTCTCAGGAAAAGTCATGTTTCAAGCGTAGGCCTATTTTTTTTTTAGTTAAATTTGCTTGTCAGTTGAGCAAAGGTTAAAATGAACACGAAGATATTTGACGTCATTAGTAATTTGTTCTTTGTAATAATTTTTGTTATAATATTCGTTCCTCTGAATGTTAACTGACGAAACCTACTTTGAATTGTTCTTTGCAGCTCTCAAAGTTATTCTCCGTTGGGGGTTAGTGCCTTCAGTGCACCTCTTTCGGTGCAATGTAGGCATTACTTTTAAGGTTCTTTGCAGCGTCCCTTCGGCCCCTAGCTGCAACCCCTTTCATTCCCTTTACTGTACCTCCGTTCATATTCTATTTCTTCCATCTTACTGTCCACCCTCTCCTAATAATTGTTTCATAATGCAACTGCTTTGGGATTTTCCTCCTGTTACAGCTTTCAAACTTTTTCCTGTCGATTTCCGTTTCAGCGCTGAATGGCCTTAGTTGCCCCAGTGCTTGGCATAATGCCAAAAAAATCTATATCTATATATAAGAACAGATGAGCTTATGACTCAAAGTTAATTAACTATTAGGTCACATATCTCTATGTTCAATTCAACCACTGGTCAGCTGACACGCAAGTTTTTAACTTATAACAAGTATAAAATGACATCTAACCTCAGTAATTTCAAGATCTGATGACGGACAGAAAAAGTGCGGACGGACCGACAAATTGCCATTTCAATGGATTTCTTTTTTTTATATAAAAGCTAAAACTTAAAAAAAAACAATATACATACAGCGCAACACAACGTTTCCTGAAAACACAACTTGGTCCTACTGTGCCCCAGAGATAATTTCCTTCTCACCGAAATAAGAATAACACTTTTCTATTACAAATACATACATACATATACATGTATGTTACAAATATAATAAAAACGATAGAAAACTATAGAATGCTACCGAGGTCTCTCAAAAGGCTGTAGTCCTAATCAAGGTTTCACGTTTGTGTGTCTGGTAGTTACCGAACCAGAAAGGAGCGTTAGTATTGAATTTTTATATATAAAAAAAAACTGACGACTACTGTTTACGATAATTTCATAATTAGGGAGAGCAGTCTGAGTCTAACGTCTGTAATACCCTTTTCATGCTTTAGCCTTGTAGGTTATAATAGTCCTAGTCATCGTCATACGTACGCTTAACCATCTAGTTTTTCCTCCAAGCAGATTCTTTATTCGCCATTGAAGTCAAAGTAAGATTTCTGCCTAATGAACGCTTGGTTTTCAACTTGATTTCATTTTTTCGGTATAAGCTGACAGCGTTGCTATATCTTGTGATGATTTGAATGTGACATTCACTCTAGTTACGAAGAAAGATGGTATAGAATGGTACTACTATAAGGATTTGCTTGTGTGTGTGTTTGTATTTATGTGTGCATACTTGTTGCAAACGTTCAACTGAACTAAAGAATTCATTGAAGAATCATTTGAGTAGGGGTACTTTTGTTAACTATTATAAATTGCTTGTGAAAATGATTTCTGAAAAATGAACCCTCACAAACACAACTCGCTAATGAAACTCTCTCTCTCTCTCTCTCTCTCGGTATTCAAAAACCATATCTCTTTTCCTATGAGGTAATTTTACAAATACAGTCTCTCTCTCTCTCTCTCTCTCTCTCTCTCTCTCTCTCTCTCTCTCTCTCTCTCTCTCTCTCTGATTAGTGATCTCTTCATTCTGTATTTCCCATTACCTTCTGTCATTATTTTCTTTCCATGACTGCAGAATACTATTCTTTGGAAGCTTGAATTTCAAGACAATGGCTCTGTAGTGGTGGACTTGTTCTATATGAATGAGGTTCCATCTTTAGAAAAATAATAATAATAACTTTCAGACTACAACGGTCTCCTAGAGAGGCTAAAAAGGTTAAAACAGAACGGACGATAAACTAGTTCAGGAAATCAGGAAACAGAAAACTTCTTAATGGTATCAGACATCCGGTGTCTACATATCCTGAAAAAACGAGTGGCCAGCGTTACGCACGAGTTCTGTGTCAATGAATTATTATTACCCAATAATTAACGTTACGCATTGGCATAATGATTGTTGACTGACGTGTTAATTGTTAGGGGCAGTTGGGACGGGCAACTAGAAGTCCTGTTCTTGCCCAGGGCCGAAAAAATGAGAAAAAAAGGTTGAAAGGAAAGGTGGTTTTATAAATTGTATTCATAAGGAACGAGCCCACCAAAGGGGCCACTGGCAGAAGAGACTAGTGGACAAACTAACTAAATAAATAATAGATACTCGTAAAATGTAGAGAGATTATAATGTACACACTGATAGCAGTCATTTCACGTTGATCTATTCTTACTCACAGCTGTGGTCATCACTATTTCCTTTAACCCTCTTGCGCCGGAGCGGTAAATAAAAAATTGACTCCAATGCCGGAGGGGTTTCGGAGTGAGCACGGAAGCGGAAAAATTGTTTTTTTCAAAAATCACAGCGCGCTTAGTTTTTTTCAAGATTAAGAGTTCATTTTTTTGGCTCCTTTTTTTTGTCATTGCTTGAAGTTTAGTATGCAAACCATCAGAAATGAAAAAAATTATTCATTATCATATATAAATAATGCGATATATGATAGCGCAAAAAAACGAAATTTCATATATAATTGTATTCAAATCGCGCTGTGCGGAAAACGGTTAAAGGTAACAAGTTACTTTTTTTCGTTGTAATATACACTAAATTGCGATCATTTTTGGTATATAACACATTGTAAAACGATAAAAGCAACACAGAGAAAATATTAATCACAAAATGATGCATGAATTCGTAGCGCGCGGACGTAAAAAAATATTTTACAAATTCACCATAATCGAAATATTGTTATAGAGACTTGCAATTTGTTTCAAGATGAAGGTAAATGATGGAATATTACGATACTGTAAGACTATTAGCTTACAAATGCAGTTTTCGACCATTTCAGACGAGTTAAAGTTGACCAAATGTCGAATTTTTGTTTAAAATTTTTTTTTATATGCAAAATATAAAAACAATGAGAAATGCTACAACCTTCAAATATTTTTTTGTTATATTGTGCATGTTTTTTGCGCACATTTTCATATATAAAACTAAAAAAGCGTGATATCAAAAGGCACAAATATTAGGAGAATGTGACCTACGCATTTCGGAGATTCGCTGCCGAGAATCGGCGCGCGGACGGAATATAATAATTTCTTTCAAAAATTCCCCATAAATCGAAATATTGTTCTAGAGACTTGCAATTTGTTTTAAAGTTAAGATAAATGATTGAATATTACTACACTGTAAGATTTTTATGTTACAAATGCGTTTTTCGACCATTTCGGTTGAGTCAAAGTTGACGATCGCAGTTTTTTTCCTATTTATCGTACTTTATATGCAAATATTTCAAAAATGAGAAATGCTACAACCTCAATTATGTTTTGTTATATTGTGCATGTTTTTGCGCACATTTTCATATATAAAAACTAAAAAAAGCGTAATTTGAAAAGGCACAAATATAGGAGAATGTGACCTACGCATTTCGGAGATTTTCGGCCGAGAATCGGCGCGCGGACGGAATAAAAATCTTTTTTTTCAAAAATTCACCATAAATCGAGATATTGTTCTAGAGACTTGCAATTTGTTTTAAAAGTGAAGATAAATGATTGAATATTACTACACTGTAAGATTTTTATGTTACAAATGCGTTTTTCAACCATTTCGGTTGAGTCAAAGTTGACCGATCGTAGTTTTTTTCCTACTTATCATAATTTATATGCAAATATTTCAAAAATGAGAAATGCTACAACCTTCAAATATTTTTGTGTTATATTGTGCATGATTTTGCGCACATTTTCATATATAAAATTCTAAAAAAAGCGTAATATGAAAAGGCACAAATATTAGGAGAATGTGACCTACGCATTTCGGAGATTTTCGGCTGAGAATCGCCGCGCGGACGGAATATTTTTTTTTCAAAAATTCACCATAAATTGAGATATTGTTCTAGAAACTTGCAATTTGTTTTAAAGTTAAGATAAATGATTGAATATTACTACACTGTAAGATTTTTATGTTACAAATGCGTTTTTTTCAACCATTTCGGTTGAGTCAAAGTTGACCAATCGTAGTTTTTTCCTACTTATCGTACTTTATATGCAAATATTTCAAAAATGAGAAATGCTACAACCTTCAAATATTTTTTGTTATATTGTGCATGACTTTGCGCATATTTTCATATATAAAACTCTAAAAAAAGCGTAATATGAAAAGGCACAAATATTAGGAGAATGTGACCTACGCATTTCGGAGATTGGCTGCCGAGAATCGGCGCACGGACGGAATAAAAATTTTTTTTTTTCAAAAATTCACCATAAATCGAGATATTGTTCTAGAGACTTGCAATTTGTTTTAAAGTGAAGATAAATTATTGAATATTACTAGACTGTAAGTAATTTGCTTACCCAAAAAAATAACCAATATTTATATATTATATACTATATATATATATATATATATATATATATATATATATATATATATATGTATATATATATATATATTATATATATATATATATATTTATATATATATATATATATATATATATATATATATATATATATATATATATATATATATATATATGTAAGAATTACATTATATATAAAACCAGTGACCTGGGGTCATGGCATTAGGAGTTCTACGTGACCAAAGCAGGACCTTAGATTACGCTATGCACTGTCTGCAGTAGCCTGATCTAGCTCTAAGCTTTGTCAACATTTTTTTATATTATGATAACTTTGCACAACAACTTCCATGGGAAGCGGTTGACCTGTTAACCTACGCCGGAAACTTGTAACTTCCGAGCCGGCAGACTACGTATGTGTTTTTATATGAATTGCTTAGATAGCTAATGTTCCGCTATCGACGCGATGCTTTAGAATGGCAGTTCCACGCCAAATCTCAACCATATCGGTCGTCCGACCGAGCTGCATCTCCTAGTATGGAGTTACAGAATAAAGTTGTTAACTTGTTCAACTAGCCTGTTTTTGATCATCTCCTCTAGACAAGAAAGAACTTCTCTACTAAGATATCCAAGGGAGATGAGAGGAACCAAACATTACTTACGGATAACAGCCGTAAGGGAAAAACAAAAAGTCTATCGCCAAGCGATAAGACATTAGATTATGGTGGCAGCGATAACGAAGAACATAATTAACAGACCCATATCAGCCGACCGAAGGTCTACAAGAACTAACTTCCACCTTCAACATCAAACGAAACAGAGGAAACGGGATCTTCAATCAACGCAACAGTTTATGAAGACGCAACTATGTCCTTCATCGAGAGGAATACAAGCATTTAACACTGACGTTTGAGCAACTGTTGTCACTTATCTTCGAGAATCTACACCGGACGAGGGCGGCATCGAACATCGACGGAAAGAAGAAAACAAACACAGGGAACATCACCCGTTCGCGAGCAAGGACGCAGAGTGGACAGCTATACGCAGTAGTGCAAGACGGTGGCTGTGACGTCATCAATCTTGGCCTTCCCAGAGCATCGGGCACCGAGAGAAGGCCCGTGACGTCATCATGACTTCCGACGCGGAGACGTGGACAGGAACTGTGACGTTCATCCCATGTCAACAATCCTTCGCAATATAATCTGGAGCTAAGTACCATTTTTATCTATTCAGGTCTTTTCCTCAGTGAAGTGTTGTTCATCAAGAGTCGATCGTCCAGTATTCTGGGGGGGATGTTGTTCGCCATATTTAATCTTCCTTCATTACAGACTTATCTTCAACTACGAGGTTCTCGCCCGCAGATTAATTTTTTTTTCTTTTCTCGTTGTCATTAACCATTTCTTGCAGGAATTCTCCGTATAATATTTTTATCATATTATTCTGTATTTTTGTATTTTTTGGGGGATTTTCCTATTATTATAACACACTTATAAGTACATTGCTTATGCGTTTACGTAGTGGTCGATTGTACTCTTATAGATATTTTGATAGGATTGCAAGGAATAGAAGTGATAAGAAAAAAGTGAAAGCCGAAATGGCAACCACTCCGGCTGGCAAACCCCAACGTGGTGACTCTCGTTAGCGCGAGTCAGCGATAGTCCCTTTTCAAGGTCGGGTCAATGGGTTCCTGCCTCAAAATGTTGAGGCATGGATCTCATCTGTAGACGCTCATTTAAATGCAAAAGCATCACAGACCAGCAGTACAATTACAGGAGGCCAAGAGCTTCGTGGACTTTGCGAAAGGCGACGCAAGTGCGTATCTAAGGGGGGTTTCTTTCCAAGAAGCGCTTACATGGGACGATTTCAAAAATAGTTACGTGCCGTGTAGGGGTGGGGGTGAAGAGGCTTTATGATGTAGTATTGGCATTGAGAAATATCCTTAACCAAGCCTCCATGACTCAAGCTCAATGTTGTCGAGCGGGCGGCGCTAATTGCCGACCGGCTAAATGAATATCAGGATAGTTTATGTAACTCCGGGTGGGTTGGCGGGTGCTAAAATCAAAGTGAAAGATTACATTACATATATACTACATACTATAAATCACATGTATTTATACATATGTATATATATACTATATACGTATAATTTTTTATATGTATACTATATATATAATAATATATATATATATATATATATATATATATGCTATATATATATATACTATATATATATATATATATATATATATATATATATATATTAATATATCATATCTTACTAATGCACATATATAGGTGTGTGTGTGTATGTCTATTCATATGAATATTATAAAATAGGTGACTACAAAATGAAACGGAATATATCTATCTGCCTGCATAATAACACGATGCAGGATCTGCATACAAATGAGACCCCGGTGCACATTTGCATTCGCAAAGCAGCCAGTTATCTGCATTTTGTGAATCAAAACATCAGTTTTATAATATTTCGAAAAAGATTCTGATATTTGGGAAATGTGGCAGTTCATGTTAACGCTCTGTTGAAGGTCACAGGGACCATTATAACACCCACGGCTACAACAGTTGTGGATGGAAAATATCTCGTAAAATAATAATAATAATAATAATAATAATAATAATAATAATAATAATAATAATAATAATAGGCCTCATGACAAGGAGACTCGAAATCGAGTTGCTCCTAGATCCATCTAGCAACTCGAAGCCCGGAGCATCGTGAGAACTACCGACGCCTCACCCCTCCTACTTGCTGAAGCTCTTACAGAGAGGGGCTCGCACGGCCAGCGGGATCCTCACCAAGGAGATGAAGAAAGCAGCGAAGGAACTGAAGGAGAAATAAGTGAACATTCACGGTGCGACGCGCGGACAAGACAGCAGCCTTCGTCTTGATTGATACTGCCGAATATCACGAGAAGCTGGATGCTATTTGTCTGACGAGAGCAAGTTGAGGCGCCTGACGAGGAACCCAACAGACGACATCAAGAGTGAGGCTAACGGAGTCATCAGCGCAGTGAATGCTGCACCAAATGCTGTGCACCTCCCGCCCATACAAGAAGACTACAGCCTGGGTTATTTATATGGCAATGTAAAAACCCACAAACAAGGAAACCCCCTCCGGCCGATCATCAGCCAGACGCCCGCCCCTACGTACGCCTTGGCTAAACGCCTCAACCAAATTTTGACCCCTGCAGTCTTCGGCAGAGTTCTTAGAAGCCATCAAGGACGCCCCTGGTACCGGGATTATCGCCTCGCTGGATGTAGAGTCCCTATTTACGAACGTGCCTGTCGACGAAACCATAGATAATAACCTTGATCGTGTCTACAGGAATCAGTCGACAGCGCCCCTCAACAAAATACCGGAAGCCTCGCTCCGTACGCTGCTGGAGATATGCCGCGAAGAAGGCCCCTTTCTCCACCCACCATGGCCAGATGTTCTGCCAGAAAGGACGGCGTGGCGATGGGCTCCCCACTGGGGGTCCTCTTCGCTAACTTTTATATGGGCACCGTGGAGGAACGGGTCTTCGCCAGGATTGCAGCAAACCCCGCAGATATGGACGTTTATATTGACGACATCTTTGTGCAAGTCGACGCGAGGTGAGGTAGAAGCCCTCCGTCAAGCATTTCAGCAGTGTAGGTGTGCTGAATTACACAGTCGAACGCAGCTCCGACGATCGGCTCCCTTTCCTCGACGTCCTTGTAAGCAAGACGGAAGACGGTCTCCGTACTTCAGTCTACACAAAGAAAACCAATTTAGGACTTTGCCCTCAACGGAGACAGCGAGTGCCCGCCAGATTCAAAAGCACCACCGTCAGGGCCTTCGTCAGGAGGGCCCTCTCCCACTGCTCGACCTGGCAGGACGCTCACCAGGACTCGACCACGCCTCCCAAGTACTTGTGAATAACGGGTACTCAAATAAATTAATCAGCAAGGAAGTCCGCACAGCCCTGGAGAAATGGTACGGTAGTGAGAGCCCGCAGCCCCGCCCCCAGGATAATATCAAGCTGTACTACAAAACCTTCATGAGTTCCCATTACCGTGAAGAAGAGGACGCCATTAAGAAAATTATTTCTGATAATGTATCCCCGACCGACGACACCAAGAATATCGACTTAATCATATTACCAGAATCGGAAGACGCGCAATATTATTATGAAAAATAACCCCTCTCCACAGGCACGAGAACCCCTGAAGCAGACGCATGTAGTGTACCAGTATACATGCCCAGTCCGCGATGCAGCGGCGCCTACGTAGGTATGACTACCATGAGACTGTCGAAGAGACTCTCGTGCCACACCCAAGAGGGGGCTATAAAGAATCACGCCCGCACCAAACATCACGAGGCCATCTCCCGGAATGTCATCATAAAGAACACGAAGATCATCGGGAAGGCCCTGATGCCCGTCGGTTGCGCCTGCTGGAGGCGCTCCTCATCCAGCAAATAAAACCTACACTGAATACGACGCAGGAAGAATTTCTCCTCCCTACGAGTATGAGAAGACCTGCCACCAACCATGACACCACCGATCATGACAACTCTATGGATGACAACGCCCCCGAACGAGGTACTGCTGCAGCCGATGGAAATCAAAGTTGCCGTGACGTCCCACAGCGTAGCGCAACGCCCATCAATGTTACAGCGCCGCTTAGGAGGTCCAAGCGGCTGCAGGATATGCTGCAACGGAACCATCGGCTCGAAGAAAGTCTTGAGACCTGGCTCAGGCAACCATTGAAAACGAAGACTCAGCGCCCCCAGCCAATAGGAGACAATGATGGGGCAGACCCCCTGTTGTCAACCACAGATATAACGAGGACGGACACCAGCACCAAGATCGTCCACCCTCAGTTCCTTCCTGCCGCGGATGTTCTGGCAGCTCCAGACGAAAGCTCGCTTTAAGAAAGAGAGAGAGAGAGAATCGTTAATGACTTTGATGACTATGGTATCATAGTTTATCTGTAAAATTCAAATATAAAGACCTATTATACCCTGTATTTTACCATGACCTCTATAGGCGCTCTACTAGCCTGTTTAAGTAGCACCGAAAAAGCCGCTATTCGCAAAATAGAGAAGAATCTCTACAAGGTGTAACGCTGCTGAAGTAGCCATTACTTTTAATAAAGTATGCTTGAGAGAGGGTCTGCTTCCCAAGTACAATAATAATAATAATAATAATAATAACTATAGGGCTTTAGGAGGAGGCATCCTCTCCGTCTGGGTAGCTTTTGACTTATTGAGCACGATACCACTCAGATTAAAATGGGTACCAATGCCTGCTAGGTCAAATTAAAGAGCTTGCGGGTACGAACCTCTCCCTTGTAAGCTTGCTACCAACCAACCAAAAATCGCTGTACCCATCAAGTGGCCCCCCCTGCAAAGGAAAAAGGAAAGAAACGTAGAAAAGAAATAATGAACGTCACAACAGTAACAACAATAACAATGTGTAAAAGTTGCAATGTCCCATTATTTATGTGTGTGTGTTCGTGTGATTTTACATAGACTGCAGACATTGAACCGAACATTTAACTATCAGAATATCTTTATAAAATAAAGGATGATATGGATTGTACTCTATGTAAGTACAATACACTGACGTAATTAAATATTTTTTATTTCCTAAAGGATAAGGTATGCTACTAGCAATATTAACAACAGAGTTCTTCGCATTACAGGAATTAATATGACCACCACACATCACAAGAGAGCCCGTGTTCGATTTCCGAGCGAGGCTGAGAGATTTCAGGCACATTTCGTTGAATTCCATTGTGCCTTTGGTAACTTTTGCTGTGAAATTCGTACCAGGTAATATGTCGGATTTACCAGTTCAAACCATGGCAGAAAAAGGGCACGGCGGTAATCAACCACATCACATGACGTTACTGAAAACTGGAAGGATTTATACAGCTTTTGGAGCCACTCCTAAGGGCGCAAAGGGCATATCTGATATAATGAAAATGAATGGGGTCGCAGCCCCACCCTCAGAGTCAAGAAGGTTTCAGAACCACTGACACCGTACTTATGGAAGTGAAGTCCCTTCTACGACTTATCACTTTGACATAAGACGTGAGATTCAATTTCCTAGGAGTGATTCCATCGTCATCATAGTATCTTGTTATTGACTTGACTGGCTAATTTTGTTCATCGACTGTTTTTCTATGAATTGTCTTTGTTTATTTGCTTAGCTTTTTTCATCAATGTAGTTACTTATTATTTTTAGCTATATATTGCACTACTTCTCTTGTTTAGCAAGTAATTACTTTTTTTTTTAAACTTGTTTTATATAAATTATAAATGTTTCTTTTATGCAATAATAATAATAATAATAATAAATAATAACTAATAATAAATAATAAATAAAATAAAATAATAAATAAAAATAATAATAATGTGGGAAGCAGATTCACAATTAGGTGTGGGTATACCATTATATTTTAAAATGCCTACTGAGAGCTTTCGGGAATCTGTTCGGTTCCCCTTCTATTATATGTCTAAGTCTTATCGCTTGGCGATAGACTTTTTGTGTTTCTCCTTACGACTGTCATTCGTAAGTAATTTTTTGGTTCCTCTCATCTCCCTTGGATATCTTAGTAGAGAAGTTCTTTCTTGACTAGAGGAGATGATTCAAACAGGCAAGTTGAACAAGATAACAACTTTATTCTGTAACTCCATACTAGGAGATGCAGCTCGGTCGGAAGACCGATATGTTTGATCGTTGGCGTGGAACTGCCATTCTAAAGCATCGCGTCGATAGCGGAACATTAGCTATCTCAGCAATTCATACAAAGAAAACATACGTAGTCCGCCAGCTCGGAAGTTACAAGTTTCCGGCGTAGGTTAACAGGTCAACCGCTTCCCATGGAGTTGTTGTGCAAAGTTATCATAAACATAAAAATGTTTACAAAGCTTTGAGCTAGATCAGGCTACTGCAGACAGCGCATAGCGTAATCTAGGTCTGCTTTGGTCACGTAGAACCCTCCTAATGCCATGACCCCAGGTCATTGGTTTATATTTACAGATCTTGTAAATTTAATATATATGTAATTATTACATTAGGCTCGGACTGCTACCTATTCAAGCCTTGAATAACAAAAAAAAATTACTTTAAACATTGTTCATAGGAGCGTGCTCGTAACATACGTCTAGGTATAACATAATAAGTGATTAAATGCATAAAAAGGTTCTGTTACATACCCTTGTTGACATATTCATAAACAAAGATAATGCATGGAAAAATATAGATCCAGTTTGGTAATACTAATGATAGGTACCCAATAATAATAAAAAGGTAAAAATCAAAACATGTATACATGATTAAGAATAATGGTTACTAAATAATGATTATAGCATGATCATGGATAATTGTTAAAGAGTACTTGACACTCTTTGTAATAGATAAATATAATTGTACAATGGTATAATAGTATAACTATGGAAATCTGCAGAAAAGCAATATATAGGGCTGATATATTTTATTAGGTGCCCGAAAAATACCTTTAGGAATATATAATGTATAATATTGGGCTATAATGCTTTATTAGGCGCCCTGGAGATACTTTAACTGTTCAAATGCAAAGGCGTGAGTCTTTCTTGTCCTACATTTTTGCCAGCATACGGACCGCTTTTCACACACACAACAATTCCAGACAATTCCCTAGGCACGAACTGAAGTGGCCAGGTTCAGGCGGCCCTAAACGCAAACGACTTGAGTTTAACGGGTACGTCATCTAAGACGGGCCAGTACGTTCCCTTGGAGATCCTTCTGTTTACGCCTCAGCCTACGACCAAGCAAAGATGTTGACGGCGATAACCAATATGGCCGTCACGCTGAACACGGCTAGCAGAATGTAGTAGCGAAGATTTCTCCACCTGCATAAGTCGATGACGCGTGGGTCATCTCAGCCAGTTGCGTCAGACGATGAGCTACTCGCGCGTTGTATGGGAGAGGTAGTGATGGGACGATTGTGGAAGCCCACGTGTAGTTCGCGAAATACTCCTCTCACGTATTATCGTGTTGACCCCTCTGACGGTATAGTTTGTAGATGTCCCCGTACAACCATCGGCTGCTACGAAGATAGGGGCATGGGCGGTGGTACTGTCCGGACACACGACGTCGAATCCGGCCTTATCATAACGGATCCAGGAACCATTATTCATCCTGTAATTGAATTTATTACCGTAAAAGGGATAAAGTTTCCCCAGACAACCTTCGCTTGTATGAGAGAGAGAGCCGTTTAGCACTAGTTTTTTGTCTAACTCACATGAATCCGTTGATATAGGATAGAATTCAAAAAGAGTCAGCTGTACAAATTTTATTATTCATGGCTTCTGAACAGTGAGTGAGTTTATCTAAGTCTTTAATGATTGTAAATGATTTCTTATCAGAAGAAATCAGTACATGCCCCGTTAAATTGGATATTACTGGATTGAGTTTTCGTCATGAAAGTAGGAAACGGTGCTATTTTGTATGATTGCCAAGCATCGGAAGAATCAAAAGGAATTGTGATCATAATTCTATAATTTTCAACGCTGACTGATATTAGGCTATAATAGAATTCTACTTTATGGGCATCTAATAAGGAATATAACCTAGCTTCTCCCGTCCGTTTTCCAAAGTTAACGTCAGATCTTTAATAGGCAGGAGGTGAGGAGATAACACACCCTTTGTTGCTAACGTAATTGCTTCTACGTAATCTTTGACTTTTCAATAAAATGTGATATTTCACACGGATATGATCTATTTTCGAACTATAGTAAGCTAAAGTAGCCAGCAAATGTTGAACTTCCATGACCTGATCGATATTATTTGAATGTTCATTAATGATATTCATTATTTGATTGATCGAAGATAACTGGCTGCGAAGTTCAGATAAGGCCAGTTCTGTTTTGTGTTGCAAAAACTCAATTCTTTTATTTTGATTATTTATCTTAAGGCGATTTGAGATTCCTAAGCCTAAGATTCGCAACTGATCCTAAGATGTTAGTCCAGCTAGAATAAGCGGGTTGGCGGCGTTCAAGAGTATTGTGCCGCACAGACCACATCAGCAGGTCACGAGCGAGTTCTTCTGCCTCGGCGGTTTTATTTTGTATGTCATAAGACAACATTTCCGCGACGCTTAGTGTTGAGCTAGTGAAATCTCTGAGTTAGCATGAAAATACGTTCGTGCATTTCCTTAAGGGAAATACAAACCTCATCAGGTCATTTCTTTAAGTTAAGGACGTCATCTTCAGGCAAGAAATAGCATGCATATCTACTTCGATAACAATATTACTTGACACGATGAATACATCATCGATTCTCTCGATAATCGAGCCATGATTAAATTCTATTTCTTTCGTCCTAGCGCTCTTTCCATACAACAAAGATGTCTGAATACACAATATCACTCCTAACAATAACAGATTCATTTTTGAAACCTGCAATGAGTAAAACATATGTAATAACTCGCGTAAAAGAATAGGTTTACATACAATATGATTAATAGATATATATATATATAAATTATTATACAAGTTTTCATAAATACAACCATTTTTTCCCTCACTCCATCTACCCTTCTTTAGATTCTGATATGTGCCAATGGGACTATTCTCACATCAGTGGGTTTGGATACATTTTGAACCCTAACTCTATTGGCCGTTAAATTTTCTAAAATGTTAAACGGGCCTTCAAACTTAGGTGTCGTTTATAATTTAAACCTTTACGTACGTATACTTGTATGTATACCTGATCGCCCACGGCATATGTTCTAGTTGGCTTAGCTATTTTATCATGATTTTTTTTCATTATGATCTGTGCTTCTTCTAAATTCTTACGAATTATATTATATCGATTCTTATGCTTGCATCCATAACATCCTTTAGAGGATTTGATAAATTAGTTGTAGGCTTTAAGATGTGGAAAGGCGTTCGGGCCGGGATACCGTACAGTGCCTCGTGCGGTGTCATTTTAATAGACACATGATACGAGTGATTAAGTGTGCTTAGTACCGCAGGTATGCAATGTCCCAGTTGGGATCTGCCCCCCCTAAGGTGACCCTTAAAATGTTTTAAACCTTACGATTTGCCCTTTCCACTAGCCCATTAGACTCTGGGTGATAGATCATGGTATTGATTTTCTTTATACAAAGGAATTCGCACAAGGAGTTCAAGGGGAAACTGATTATTGAACTCCCCCGCCCGAGTCTGAGATAATGAATGTGTGAACTTCCCATGTTTACAAATGTAGCACTCGTAAAACTTCCTAGCGCACTCGACCGCGGTTTTTGTTTTGTTTTAAGCGCTATAATTCTGTATATCGAGTCAAAGCGTCTATAATTACTAGGAGGTGCTTATTTCCTCTGTCTGACTCGTAAAAATCCTGTTAATAAATCTAAATGTACTCTTTCAAAGGGTTGATTTGGCACGGGGTAAGCCCTAGGCTGACAGGTGTCTTCGTGTGCCCTTTGTATTCTTGACAAGTGCGACAATTTGCTATGTGCTTTTTATATCTGTAAGCATCGTATGCCAATAAAATAAGGATTTGGCTTCTGTGACATCAAGGTATAACCCGGGTGTCCGTGCAGTGGATTTCATGCAACCACTTTAAGACAGTGGTATGAGTGAGATAGGCACCACCACCTGGTTGTTATTCAACTGCGGTGTGTTGCGGGTTTTGTTCCTCGTTACGGATCTACCACAGGATATTGTCCTTTAGGATATAATTCTGCTGCTTTATACTTTAGGTATTCTTTTTCCTTCGGATTTCCGTTTAACGCAATGATGATTTTTTCTATTTGCGGATCTTTTCTTTGTTCCGTCTGTAATAGTTCAGCAACTCCAGCCCATATCTTCCTGTTCAGATATAGTTTTAACAACGGGCGTGGAGGTTGAGATATCTATTAATTCAGCTAATGGCTCGGTACAAGATGAAGAGGGGTTGCGTGATAATGCGTCAGCAATGATATTTGCTTTCCCAGGTAAATACCCGATCCTCGCGCCAAAGTCCTGATGATCATGTCCACCGAGTTCGCTTGGGGCTGTGACTAAAGCCTTTAAAGAAGTCGGTTAGGGGCTTATGATCAGTGAGAACCTTGACGGGGTAACCGTATATTATGAATTAAAATGCACGAGTGAATTAACAATAGCGAGCCCTTCCTTGTCTATTACTGCATATTTACTTTCGGAAGGTCTCAGTTTACGTGAATAAAAAGCTATAGGGAAAAACTGTTTATCATATTGTTGAAGCAATACCCCACCTACTCCTAAGTCTGAGGCGTCTGTTGCTATGAAGAATTCCTTACCGAAGTCAGGAAATTTCAAGATAGGAGAACTACACAGTTCATCTTTCAATTTATCGAACGCCTGTTGATGAATTTCAGACCATACGAAAATCTACGCCCCTTTTTTATAAGATCGGTTAGGGAGCGGCTATGATTGAGTAGTTTGCGGATGAAGCGGCGATAGTATCCGCTGCATCCTAAAAATTGCTGTATTCCCTTGACGTTAGTAGTATCGGAAAGTTACGGATAGCCGACACCTTATCGTGGACGACTTTAAGACCTTCACTAGAAACCGTGAAACCTAGATAGACTAGTTCTGTTTTAAAAAAATTCACACTTACCTTATCTTTACCCTTAAATTATGCTGCCTTAATCTTTTGTAACATAACTCCAATTTACGTAATAAATGTTCTTCTAATGTGTTGGAAAAGATTACTAATGTCATCCATGTAGGCATGTAGGATATCTCCCAACAAGTCTCCAAACACGATGTTTATCATACGAGTAAAAGTTATAGGAGCACAACGTAAACCAAAAGGCATATGCAAAAATTCATAATGTCCCTGGATGTGCTGAAGGCAGTGTATGGGATACTCTCTTGTTCCAACGGAATCTGATGAAATCCTTTTAGTAAGTCTAGGCTTGTGAAATATTTATTCTGGCCTAGTAAGGATAGGATATCATCGGTACATGGTACTGGGAATCTGTCAGGGATTGTTTCTTCATTTAAACGACGAAAATCTACGCATATCCGCCAAGTTCGATCTTTTTTCGGTACTACTTAACGGAAAATTATAAGGGCTGTTTGATTTCCTAATGACTCCTTCTTTTAACATTTTACCTACTTCCTCTGTTATCTCATTCTGAAATTTCATAGGAAGTCTGGTACGAAGGTACATAGATTACTTTCTGTTTGTCCTTGAGCCTTATTTGATGCTCGATGACATCCGTTTTTCCTAAGGTTCCATCCGTAGTGGAAAAAACATCATGATATTTAGTTAACAGATTCAAAAATTTCTGCTGAATTTCTTCTTCTTGAATGTCCTTATTGATTTTGTTCTTTATAGATTGCAAAAGGGGTTCATCCGCGACTGATTGAGCGTGATTTATCTCAGCTACGGTAAGAATGCGATGTTTATAAACTTCGGCATCCAAGATATGTTGATTTTTGTGGATTACTAAAGTGGTATTTCAAATGATTACAGACTTCGATGTTACATTGTTGTTGTGAGCCGACTGTATAAACGGCTTGTGTGACGGATAATCCGTGTGTTTTCAGAGTTTCGGAAAGGATTAATGTTTCAGATCCTGGCAAGGTTCTCTTTACACGCACTAATATATTTGAGTTACGTTAGGCTCGAGAATTTGCGTGCAAGCTGATATTACGGGTGAGCGAGAGTTCTGTTGGGTTGCCTGTATATTCTTGGTTCATGAGACAGGTGATTGGTTCCGTAATGTAAGTGACAACTCTGTCTGTCTCTTTATTATCTAAAACTGATTTTAGGGTATTAGAAGACCTATAGAATTTCCCTTTGATATACACGCCGTGTTTTGCAGGTGCTAAGATAATATTTTGAGTGCCCATAGACGGGTATCCGATAATTACTGCGGGATACATATTAATGTTTTGTACAACGACAAAGGTATCAGCAAACGTGCGCTTACCGACCTTGTACTGTACATGAGTTACGCCCACAACATTTAATTCATTATTCCCAATGCCTGAGAGCCTTATTCCGGACTTTTCTATAGGGAAATTTGAAAAGAGTAAATGATGAGTCCTTAAATCCATTATATTACGTGGACTACAGAATCAAAGAACAAAGTGAATGACTTATGGTCCAAATTTACTGCATGTAAGGTTGGTCGCAACTCGTTTTGACTAATAATTGCATGAATTTGTTGCAAATCTACGGGAACCTGCACAGATTTTTTTGATTCGGCCGTGTGTTTCATAGGAAAATCAATTGTCTCACAAGATCTGACAAATGATTAAACTGATTATTTGATACAAAAGATGTTGATATTGAGACCCAACATCGCCCTCTCCCCCCTTGGAGTGAACTACGTGGTATTTGTTTTGTTTATCACACCCTGAAAATTCGCTTGCCCTTGCGAGTTCTGGCTAGACGGCCCAGGAACAGAGGTACCTGAAGCACGATTTGTTTGTTTCTGCTGTTGTGCAGAATTTCCGTTTGGTTGTTTCTTCTTATAGTACTGAGGACCCTTCCTTTTGATTTGCACTGGCAACTGGTTGCGTGTTTGTAGCATTCTGCTGTTGATTCCTCGAGTAGCAACGGTTATATGAATGAGTTGAACTATTGTGTATTGAACAAAAACGCGTCCGACAGTCTGAAATCATGTGACCTGGTCGTTTACAGTTATAACAAACCATCCCTGCAACTTGATTATTATTATGTACCACATTTACTTGTTGTGGCTTGTTATCATTTTTTGCAAAAACTTGAATGAGCGAAGGATCTAGGTCGGTACATTTAGACATGTGTTTTTTTATTTGTTTATACACATCTAATTCCGTACTGTCGGGCTGCAATTTTTTATCAAAACACCGTACTAACGCTTCAGGCAACATTGCAGTGATAGACGTAAGGTAGATCAAACGGATAAAATCTTTCACTTTGATTTTAGCACCCGCAACCCACCCGGAGTTACTTAAACTATCCTGATATTCATTTAGCCGGTCGGCAATTAGCGCTCGCCCGCTCGACAAACATGAGCTGAGTCATGGAGGCTTGGTTAAGGATATTTCTCAATGCCAATACTACATCTAAAGCCTCTTCACCCCCATACACGGCACGTAATCTAATTTTGAACTCGTCCCATGTAAGCGCCCTCTTGGAAAGAAACCCCCCTTAGATACGCACTTGCGTCACCTTTTGCAAAGTCAATGAAGCTCTTGGCCTCCTGTAATTGTACTGCTGGTCTGTGATGCTTTTTGCTTTTAAATGAGCGTCTACAGATGAGATCCATGCCTCAACATTTTGAGGCAGGAACCCATTGACCCGACCTTGAAAAGGGACAATCGCTGACCTCGCGCTAACGAGAGTCACCACATGGGGGTTGCCAGCCGGAAGTAGTTGCCATTTCGGTTTTCACTTTTCTTATCACTTCTATTCCTTGCAATCCTATCAAAATATTTATAAGAGTACACTCGACCACTACGTAAACGCATAAGCAATGTACTGTATAAGTGGTTATGATAATAGGAAAATCCCCCAAAAAGATACAAAAATACAGATAATATGATAAACTATTATACGGAGAATTCCTGCAAGAAACGGTTAATGACAACGAGAAGAGAAAAAAAAAAATTAATCTGCGGGCGAGAACCTCGTAGTTGAAGATTGATTCTGTAATGAAGGAAGATTAATATGGCGAACAACTCACCCCCAGAATACTGGATGATCGACTCTTGATGAACAACACTTCACTGAGGAAAAGACCTGAATAGATAAAAATGGTACTTAGCTCCAGATTATATTGCGAAGGATTGTTGACATGGGATGACGTCTCAGTTCCTGTCTACGTCTCGCGTCGGAAGTCGTGATGACGTCACGGCTTCTCTCGGTGCACGATGCGTGGGGAAGTCCAAGATTGATGACGTCACAGCCTCCGTCCTTGCTCGTGATCGGGTGATGTTCCCTGTGTTTGTTTTCTTCTTTCCGTTGATGTTCGATGCTGCTCTCGTCCGGTGTAGATTCTCGAAGATAAGTGACAACAGTTGCTCAAACGTCGGTGTTAAATGCTTGTATTCCTCTCGATGAAGGACATAGTTGCGTCTTCATAACTGTTGCGTTGATTGAAGATCCCGTTTCCTCTGTTTAGTTTGATGTTGAAGGTGGAAGTTAGTTCTTGTAGACCTTCGGTCGGCTGATATGGGTCTTGTTAATTATATTCTACGTTATCCCACCGCTGCCATCACATCTAAGTCTTTATCGCTTGGCGATAGACTTTTTGTGTTCTCCTTACGACTGTCATTCGTAAGTATTTTTGGTTCCTCTCATCTCCCTTGGATATCTTAGTAGAGAAGTTCTTTCTTGACTAGAGGAGATGATTCAAACAGGCAAGTTGAACAAGATAACAACTTTATTCTGTAACTCCATACTAGGAGATGCAGCTCGGTCGGAAGACCGATATGTTTGATCGTTGGCGTGGAACTGCCATTCTAAAGCATCGCGTCGATATCGGAACATTAGCTATCTCAGCAATTCATACAAAAAAAACTTACGTAGTCCGCCGGCTCGGAAGTTACAAGTTTCCGGCGTAAGGTTAACAGGTCAACCGCTTCCCATGGAAGTTGTTGTGCAAAGTTATCATAAACATAAAAATGTTGACAAAGCTTTGAGCTAGATCAGGCTACTGCAGACAGCGCATAGCGTAATCTAGGTCTGCTTTGGTCACGTAGAACCCTCCATAATGCCATGACCCAGGTCATTGGTTTGATATTTACAGATCTTGTAAATTTAATATATATGTAATTATTACATATGTACACATACATGACTGTCGAGTTGGTTCTCCATTTCGGGACTCGTGCTACTATGCGTAAATTTAATAATAATAATAATAATAATAATAATAATAATAATAATAATAATAATAATAATATTAATAATATAATAATAATAATGATAATAATAATGATAATAATAATGCAATGAAGTAAGAACTGACCATTCCTGAAATGAAAATATAAACGAAACGTTCAGTCATGCACACCTCTCTCTCTAAACTGAGAGGGCTCAGTTTTTTCTTCGCCTATTAAATCTCTGTTAGCTTTATAAATTCGTGACATTTTCTTGACAATGAATAATAATCGGTGAATATGTTCAAATACCATTATGCTTGGCAGATGGGAATAACACGTAATTAATCAAATACACCAAGAATTCTGCATCGTGACCAAAGTTAAGTTAGGTTAGGGTTTATCACAGTGACCAACATGATATTCATGCATATTTCCAGGCAAATGCATTCGCTCACTGTTTTGACCTTTTGGCCATTAAGGCTTAAGTTCTGTCGAAAGTTTAAGTGAATGGTCACATAGAATAAGCACCCGCGGCAACTTAAGCACCAATTGAAGTGAACCTACGGCCGACTGAAGGTTAAGAACATTTAATAGCATCATAAAGTAATTCCAGAGTCTAAAAGGAAATAAGAAACTGAGACATGATAAATGAAAGGAAAAAGTGGGAAACTGAGACATGATAAAAAGGTTATAATGGATTATAATGATATAACATTTTCAACAATACTGCTGTTGAGGCATAAATGGCGCCAGTTGTCACGCACACTCTGAAAATAGTCCCAGAGCCTCGATGTCACCCTTTGAAGGAGCAAAGCCTTTAATGTCACTGGTTCTGCTCCGAACAATAACGGTAAAGCCTGCTGTCAAAAGCCTTTATTTATACATCCATTAATTTTGGATGCGTAGATTTCGCCGGCTTTAGGGACAATGGGAATAATTCTGCGAATAACTGATCGATTAATTATATATATATGGCTCTTTTTTTTAGATTATCTGGATATATTGACTCAACGGACATCAATTTATTTTCAAATTTGATCTGTAATCGCATGAAACCGATGATCACGTAAATTGAACGGCCTTGTTTTGTTGTTTTAGTTTACCCTCCTCCCCAGTTCAAAACAAAACAGGTGTTAGAAAACGTCGATGCAGTTTGAATCAAGGAAGGGTGTGATAACTCTACGGCAACAGCACGCCTATTGTCACGTGGCTAGTTATTCATTATTATTATTCTTAAGCATCAGAACAAGATTCTGTTCATCAGTTTCGAGTCAAATTCGACCATTTCTAACTTGTAAATTTTATGTCCTTTATCACAATTCGTTTTCGAATTGTAGGTCTTTAACTAGACTTGCAATTTATAAAAATAAATTACGAAACCTATTAGAATTAGCATATTGCATTGACTGTCTTATTCGAGTGCGAGTTTCCTTATCTCGGTTTCTTTTTAACATATTTTCTTACAAGGTGGGCGGGGAGGGAATTTTAATGCTATTTTAACTTTCAGTTGTGTTAATTTACATTTATTCATTGGTTATTCTCCTCTCTTTGATTTATCTCTTTATTTCGTGTGCAGAGTTTGTACTCTATAATAACAGGTTTTGTAGGTCAAAAGCTTTTAATGCTTTTTAGTTAGATTGCTTTCTCAATTTAATAATGATATAAATAATAAATATGCGCTTACTGATACCACTCCTTCTATATAGCTAGAAGCAAAGTTGTGGTTCCTATATTCATTGTGATCGAATCTTGAATTTTCTCGAACCTTCTTTGAGCGGCCTAATTTAGTCAACTCGCCCCTCATAATCAAATATCATAACTGGTAGTAAATTAGAGAGATGAAGAGTATAATTCGACAATAGGAAACAATTTACAGATTTTTATATATAGACTGAGTTGGAGCGATTATAGGGGCTGGACCCTTTTATCAAAAAGGAAAGAAAAAGGTTAATAAACGAGAGAGAGAGAGAGAGAGAGAGAGAGAGAGAGAGAGAGAGAGAGACAGAGAGAGAGAGAGAGAGAGAGAGAGAGAGAGAGAGAGAGAGAGAGAGAGTATTCTTATAGATTAAAAAACAGTATTTTTGAAGTCTCCATGAAAAAAGTCACGAATTGAAAGAGCAGAGAGAGAGAGAGAGAGAGAGAGAGAGGAGAGAGAGAGAGAGAGAGAGCAATCTTATAGATGAAAAAAAAAACAGTATTTTGAAGTCTCCATGAAAAAGTCACGAATTCCCAGAGAGAGAGAGAGAGAGAGAGAATTCACCAAAGTATTTTACGAAGTCATTCCACTCTACAACGAAAATAGCAGCGTCAATGAATTAGGGAATCCATTGGTATCGCAAAGTGTCCATTATGAGGTTCTTCATTAGGGCCAAATGACCATCGCTCTGGATCTCTCGACGACAATTGATGATAAATGAAGGTGATTATGATGATGTTGATTCTCGGAGCAAACATTCATTGCATGCCGAGTTCAAAAAGGTCAAAGACCGTTCACGAATCCTGGAATGTGAGTTTGTTTGAAAAAACCCCAAAAAGGAGTCAATATTTACATAAGTAGATTCAGTCACCCATGATTTTGATCAGTTGCATCTTTTTCCGTTGCATTTGCAAGTTTCATTGACGAACAACGTTTGGGGTCGAATCCTAATTAATATTATGGGAGAATATTTGGGTTATTATCCGTTTACTGTTGTGACAATAGCATCGCCTTTAAACCTCCGGGGAGGAGGAAGTTGCCCAGAGTCAGGTTATATTTAGCGTTCTGTCTTTCGCCGTCACAGGGAAAGGTCAGTACTGACATACGATGAGGTACGTTAGATGAAGTGAGGTCAATGTATGGGATGGGAAACTATTTTTGGGGGAACATTATAGAGGCGAGATTTCTATGACAAGTTCCCACGTTCATAAAAAGGCAAAAATTGTATTTCTGTTCTTATAAGCGCATTAATTTTGAATTTGTTGTCTTTGATTAATCGTACAGAAATCAGAATTTAATTAAATTATGATAATCTTGTAAGGTAGATAATTCTGTGATTTACAAAATGCAGATACAAAGTACAGGTGAATAACGTGTGTGCTTAGGGAATTCAGAGTGCTATTTATTTATGTAGGCGCTGGAAGAGACTTCTATTTCGGAAGTTTTCTACACCGTGGGCTCAGCCACGATTTAGCAGTTTAAGTTATAGTCGTTTCAGTATTTCCTTGATAGCCATCTCCCTGTTGGAAAAAGGTCGGAGTGTTTCAATATGTTTATGTTGTTTATATATATATTTATGACTATATATATATATATATATATATATATATATATATATATATATATATATATATATATATATATATATATATATATATATATATATATGTAGTGTGAATTATATTTATATACAAATATATATATATATATATATATATATATAGATATATATATATATATATATATAGTATATATATATATTATATATATAATATATATATATAATAATATATAATACTATATATATATATATATATATATATATATATATATATATATATATATATATATATATATATATATAATACATATATAAATATAATATATATATATATATATGCGTATATATATATATATATATAAAATATATATATATAAATATAAAATATATATATATATATATATATATTTATATATATATATATATATATATATATATATATATATATATATATATATATAATATAGTATGTATATATATATATATAAATATATATATATATATATATATATATATATATATATATATATATATATATATATATATATATATATATATATACATACACATGTATACCATATATGGCGTATATATACATACTTATAAATCATATGTATATATATATATCATATATACGTATAATTTATATATAATACAATATATATATATATATATATATATATATATATATATATATATATATATATATATATATATATATAAAATGCACATATATATATGTGTGTGTGTATGTCTATTCATATGAATATTATAAAATAGGTGACTACAAAATGAAACGTAATATAGCTATCTGCCTGCATAATAACGCGATGCAGGATCTCCATACAAATGAGGCCCCAGTGCACATTTGCATTCGCAAAGCAGCCAGTTATCTGCATTTTGTGAATCAAAACATCAGTTTTTATTAATATTTCGAAAAAAGAATCTCATATTTGGGAAAGGGCGGCAGTTCATTTTAACGCTCTGTTGAAGGTCACAAGGACCATTATAAACACCCACGGCTACAACAGTTGTGAATGGAATCTAGCTCTAATAATAATAATAATAATAATAATAATAATAATAATAATGCAATGAAGTAAGAACATACCTTTCCTGAAATGAAAAGATAAACGAAACGTTCAGTCATAAACACTCTCTCTCTAAAATGAGAGTGCTCAGTTTTTTCTTCGCCTATAAATCTCTGTCAGCTTTTAAATTCGTAACATTCTGACAATGAATAATAATTGGTGAATATGTTCAAATACCATTATGCTTGGCAGATGTGAATATCAGATAATTAATCAAATTCATCAGAATTCTGCATCGTGACCAAGTTAGGTTAGGTTGGGGTTTTATCACAGTGACCGACATGCTGATATTCATGCCTATTTCCAGGCAAATGCATTTTGCGCTCACTATTTGACCTATGGCCATTAAGACTTTGAGTTCTGTCGAAAGTTTAAGTGAATGGTCTCATAGACTAAGCACCCGCGGCAACTTAAGCACCAATTGAAGTGAACCTACGGCCAACTGAAGGTCAAGAACATTTAATGACACCATAAAGTAATTCCAAAGTCTAAAAGGAAATAAATAAGAACTTAGACGATAAATACAGGGAAGTAAGTGGAAAACTGAGACATGATAAAAAGGTTATAATGGATTATAATAATATAACATTTTCAACAATACTGCTATTGAGGCATAAATGGCTCCAGGTGTCACGCACACTCTGAAAATAGTCCAAGAGCCCCATTGTCACCCTTTGAAGGAGCAAAGCCTTTAATGTCATTGGTTCTGCTCCGAACAATAACGGTAAAGCCTGCTGTCAAAAGCCTTTATTTATACATCCATTAATTTGGGGTGCGTAGATTTCGCCGGCTTTAGGGACAATGGGAATAATTCTGCGAATAACTGATCGAATGATTATATGGCTCTTTTTTTAGGTTATCTGGATATATTGACTCAACGGACATCAATCTATTTTCAAATTTGATCTGTAATCGCATGAAAACCAATGATCACGTAAATTGAACGGCCTTGTTTTGTTAATTTAATTTACCCTCCTCCCCAGTTCAATCAAAACAGGTGTTAGAACTACGTCGATGCAATGGAAATAAGGAAGGGCGTGAATAACTCTACGGCAATAACACGCCTATTGTCACATGGCTAGTTTTTCATTATTATTCTTAAGCATCAAAACAAGATTCTATTCATCAGTTTCGAGTCAAATTCGACCAATTCTAATTCCTTTTATATCTTATGTCCTTTATCCCAATTCGTAATTCGACAATAGGTAACAATTTACAGATTTTTTTATATATAGACTGAGTTGGAGTGGTTATAGGGGCTGGACTATTTTATCAAAAAGAAAAGAAAACGGTTAAAAACGAGAGAGAGAGAGAGAGAGAGAGAGAGAGAGAGAGAGAGAGCATTCTTATAGATTTAAAAAACTATATTTTCGAAGTCTTCATGAAAAAAATAAGGAATTCAGATAGAGAGAGAGAGAGAGAGAGAGAGAGAGAGAGAGAGAGAGAGAGAGAGAGAGAGAGAGAGCATTCTTACAGATTAGAAAAAACTATTTTTTGAAAAGTGTCCTTAGAAATAGTTGTAAATTCTGAGAGAGAGAGAGAGAGAGAGAGAGAGAGAGAGAGAGAGAGATGAGAGAGAGAGAGAGAGAGAGAGGAAGCATTCTTACAGATTAGAAAAAACTATTTTTTTGAAAAGTCTCCATGAAAAAAGTGGCAAATTCTGAGAGAGAGAGAGAGAGAGAGAGAGAGAGAGAGAGAGAGAGAGAGAGAGAGAGAGTATTTCTCCCCTATCATAACGTTATCCACTGGACAATAATTCACCAAAGTTTTTTACGAGGTCATTCCACTCTTCAACGAAAATGTCAGCGTCAATGAATTGACAATTGATGATAATGAAGGCGATGATGATGATGTTGATTCTCGGAGCAAACATTCGTTGCATGCCGAATACGAAAAAGAACCGACCGTTCATGAATCCTGGAATGTGAGTTTGTTTTGAAACCCCAAAAAGGAGTCAATATTTACATAAGTAGATTCAGTCACCCATGATTTTGATCAGTTGTATCTTCTTCCGTTGCATTTGCAAGTTTCATTGACTAATTTTCTGAGAAAACAGAACGGAGAACAAAGAACTTTGTTCGCGTGATAGAAACATTCAGATATAAACGTTTGGGGTCGAATCCTAATTAATATTATGGGAGCATATTTGGATTAATATCCTTTTACTGGTGTAACTATAGCATCGCCTTTAAACCTCCGGGGAGGAGGAAGTTGCCCTGCCAGAATCAGGTTATATTTAGCGTTCTGTCTTTCGCCCGTCACAGGGTAAGGTCAGAACTGACATACGATGAGGTACGTTAGACGAAGTGAGGTTAATGTTAGGGATGGGAATTATTTTTGGGGACATTATAGCCGAGAGATTTCTATGACGAGTTCCCACGTTCACAAAAAGGCAAAAATTGTATTTCTTTTCTTATAAGCGCTTTCGTACCATACTTAACACTTTCATTAGATGCGAGTCAAAATTTAGAACTCGGATAGTTAAATCTTCAGACTCATTCAGCGGAGTCCCATCCACCTGGAGGGAGGATGAGGTGGAAAGTCTGTATGTGATCTACTAATCAACAACAGTGTTTTCGTTTTACTGGGTTCAGCCTCATACTAAACCGCTACACCATTCACTAATCCGCTCCATGTCACGATTGAGACTAACGGCAGCTTCATTTCTCAACAACCATATCATCTGTACTACACTGAAAATAATTGTTGACCAACAACACTGCCCTGTGGAACTCCAGACACAATAGGTCTTGATTCTGCTATTATGGTCCTATCAACAGCTACTCGCTGCTGCCTATTTTTAAGGAAATCTTGAAGTCAACCTCAAACATATCCAGCCTCTCCAAGGTTTGAAGTTTATAAATAACTGCTTTGTGATTTACTAAATCAAAAGCAGAACTTAAATCTATTTGAATAACTCCCAAACTCTAAAACCCCTATGAAGAACCTCTTGCAAATGGCATGTCAAATCTAAAAGAGCATCACAGATACCTAACTGCTTCCCAAATGAACATTGAATAACAACTAACAAACCTTCAGATTCCACAAATATGGTGACTTAAAAGTAAGTTTTTCTGCAACTTTGGAGAGCACAAGGAGAAAAAAAAAAATTGACCCTGTAGTTGCTGCTGTCTGCGGATATGCCGCCCTTTGGAACAAGCACTGTATTGCTAAGCTTGCGCTCATCCACGAAGATACTCCGTCGACATAGAAATCTACAGAACCTCCTATTCTTGGGAGACAACACACTAGAAACCTTTAAAAAAAAAAAAAGCAGGGGAAGAAACCATCAGAATCATCTTCATTCCAGGTATCAAGATCATCAAGAATTTTCTTAACGTCAATGGAGCGAAATGCAAATTTTGTATGAATAGCTTCAAGATGACAAGTATCAGGGAGAGAGACGTCCTTAACTGATTGCTTTCCTTCAAAATCTCGACGAAGCAGTTCAGGTTTATCCTTCAGGCCAGTAACTAATCTACCATCATCTGTAAGTAGTGAATGAACTGAAGATGAGCGTGACCCAAAGATAGATGATGCCAATATAGTCCTCCATAGATGAGGCTGAGTAATTCCTTCAAGTTTTCTCTCTGAGGAATTATTTAGATTTCCCTCAGCTATATATGTTTTTCATGGTAAGCACTTCTACGTGTATCAAACCATGGTTGTCATTTTTCCAGAATCTGATTACCTCTCTAGAGACATACATTACTAAAATAGCCATCAGTATTTCATTTAACTTCTTCTTTGGATCTGAATCTAATGTAGCATCTGAATAATTAAGTGCGATCGCAATTGACTCAGGATTTCAGTCAGACCGTTTATCCAATGTTGAATGTGGAATATAATGATAAACAGATATGTCCATCTCAATGGCGCAGAGTGATAGGAAGTGCCCCTGTACGAGCAGACCTTGGACTACACAATAACTGGAATATTTGTGAATATGAAGTCTAATCTATTACCAGAAATATGCTGGGTTCCTCAATCAACTGGACAAAATGGGAAGATACAAGGAACTAAAGAGAAGACCGGCCATGTAGATCTGTGATATTTGAATTAAGTCATTCGATGTGCTGTGCATTACAGTCTCCACAAATAACGAATGAAGCTTTTGAAGTCTGTGACTGAGCTATACTAAGCATCTCCAAAGAGGACATATATAGAATCGTCGATATCTGGATTGCAGTAAACAGCAAACACGTAAACATTCTAGAACTTACTGAAAATCTTGAAGACAAATCATTTTATGGCAACGACACTCCAATTTGTTCTGACGATATATACGAGTAGGTCGATCCCTTGCGCATGTGGGATGTTACGACAATAAATAGAATCATGTTAAACTTAACTTTGACCTGTTATTATCTACAAGTGCGTCATATAACATCAAATCATGTTTTTGCGAGTCCTTGGTTACTAACTGCGTCAACAGCACCTAACTGGATTTTCGTGATGCTCATTTACCAATAATTAAGCATCGGTAATTTCTTAAGGCAAGGATGTTAACACCTGGTTCATATATATGTGTATATATATATATATATATATCATATATATAATATAATATATATATATATATATATATATATATATAATATATGTAGTATATATATATATATATATATATATATATATATATATATATATATATTATATATATATAATATATATACACACTTATATATAGTTATTTTGAATATTTAAGTCTTTTCTATTTCTGGTATTGGCTTCGACATATTTATTTTGAAGGTCAGCTTTGATTTCACAGTAATGATTCCTTCGTCTTCAATATTTGACATTATCTTTACCAATAACAATAATGATGATTGGATTTAAGCCTTCATCTAGCATGCTGGCTTTATCATAGTCAGTGATTTGATGCTATACATCCAATGCCATTAAAATGAAGTTATCGAGAAGAACATTAGTTTAAGCAAAAGTTGTTTGTAATGATCGAACGGATTGTTGCTTTAGCTCGTCTTTATGGAACTGAAGTGCGGTTGTCGGATGTCAATGAGGGGAAGAGTCTGCAACTCAGTTTCTGTAGAATTGGTATAGTTGACAGAAGAGAAATATACAGCTGCAACCATAACGTAAACAGGATATTTTAGGAGATGGATTATTCTGCTTTGAAGTGCTTCGTTCATGTTGAGAGACGGAAAGAAAACAGTTAGGCTAAAAGGGACGTCTGTTCTGGAAACCTTCGTAGGAAGGAGGAAAAGGAAAAAGGCTGCTTAGAAAGTCCCGGCTAAACGGAGCAGCAGAGATTATGTAACGGAAGGGGGCGCGAGGAAACTCGAGTGAATATTCCGAGTTTGAGTTGAGTATCCCAGTGTTTGTGCAGGCAGCTTTTTCGTCATACTGACATGCTTTCAGCGGACGAGTATGAAGCAGCCGAGGGCGAGGAGTTTTTTGTGCGCGGGTGGTCCATCTTTGAGTTATCTGTCAAAGTATGAATGTCACTGTGATAGTTACAGATTTTTTTTCTGGACCACCCTCTTTTAGAAAAAGAAATAATATACTGTAGGACTACGGATAATCAATAAACATTAAAAGAATTATTTTGAAGATTTTCTCGTAGAATATTAATTAATAAAAACCAAATGACAAATAAAGAATTCTGACAGAGGACAGTTAACTCACGTAGACAGTGTGGTAAGCAAGAAGAGGAAGGTTAGATGCTGAGGGAAGCTACGGAGACCATTGCATTGCAATGCATTTCAAGTTATCAATGACATTTCCAGATGCTGATCTGATAAGCAATGTTGTTCTAGTTAATGTGTTCCCGATGTAAACACCTGTGCATGGAGAGGGCATCAACTTGTCTCATCAGGATAGTCATGGTCACAGGTCTGTCTGTACACATGATTTCTGGACAAACGAAATATGTGCGAACATTAGAGTACATTCTACTGTTATCGGTAGTTCTGAAGCTGAAGTCCCTCTAGCAACAGATATCTTCTTCGACATTTGAGATTGTCAGTGTTTTTAATAAATTCAATAGGTCTGTAAACTATTCTATACATGTATATACCTCAGTATAAAAGACTCATTAAAAACACTCTGGTTTAAAGCTAAGAACTATATTTCAGTACTGACTCCCATCTTTATCAAGTAGTGAATGACATAAGTTGCATTTGCGAAATATATAGTGGGAGATATGCCCTTGGGTGATGCCTGGGGTCACCGCTAAACCGATATATATATATATATATATATATATATATATATATATATATATATATATATATATATATATATATATATATATATATATATATACACACACACACACACACACGATCTATACCATGCTTTGACAACCTCCCGTTAAGAAACAGGGCGCATATTCGACCGGCAGGTTGCCGGGGCATATAATGAATCCTACAGAATTTGGCTTCTCAAATGATGACGATGGTTTATTATAACTTAAAGGAAACGTTGATATTTGCAATGTACTGTGTATATTCATCTCTTATTTGATTTCCTATTTATTTATTTTATTTCCTTCATTATGTTTACTGTTTATTTTATCATGAGCATCGTATTTTGCGCAAGCTTGCTATGCTAATTTAATCGTTTCTTAGTTTTTTTCCATAATATGCAGTAATAATTTATTATAATAATGAGTGGTATGTTATGTAAATGGATTTCCCCCCTTTTTCCTTTTTTATCACTCCTCAACAGCTCCAAAACAAGTAAGAGAACCCACAAGAACCACTCATTATGGTCATAAAGGAGAAAACAGGTAACCATAGAGCATTCCAATACGCAAGCGCAATGAATGAATAATAGCTGCATTAATTAAATAAACAGATGCTTTCCCCTTTGAACTGTCAGTTTAGCGAATGGTAGTACATAACTTAATATACGAAATCACCCAATACATATAATTCCTCTTCATTGAGAGCCTGCCCTCATCAAACTTCAGTACCCTTCGACACTGCAATAACAAACATAATGTTGAAATCTAATGGAAAAAGAGAAAAAGGGAGCCATTCGGGCAAAAACACCAACAATTATCTCTTTTGAAGAGGCAACTTTGAACGGTAATTGCGAAAGCACATTGCTGGGTGATTGCATTTTCAATTACGGAAAGACACTGTTGCTGCAATAATTAGAAGTCGAGGACAGAGAGAGAGAGAGAGAGAGAGAGAGAGAGAGAGAGGATGATGAAGGACTAGATCCTAATGTGTGATCTGACATGTGGCGTCGGTTTCATTCAGTGCTGGATATGGTTTAGGAATCGCAGTTCATGATAGTTATTTATTATTATTATTATTATTATTATTATTATTATTATTATTATTATTATTATTATTATTATTATTATTATTATTAACTTCCGTAGAACCTTGCAGAAAAACAAAGCAACGGACTTTTGAATATAATTGTGCTATGTATTAACAATAAACAAAGCTCTATATTAAAAGATAAATAAATATTATAAATAGATAAATATATATATATATATATATATATATATATATATATATATATATATATATATATATATATATATATATATAACCAATAACGTGGAAGCAAACAAATAAATATACAACCATTAAGACTAAACAAATAGAAAACTAATTACGTAAGAAAAAGATAAAATCTTGTGAGCTTCAAACTGCCATATTGCATGGGAATTAGAACCCAAGATTGGAAGGCCAGACTAGATAGGCGCCACATCCAAGGTCTGAGGGTTTGAAAGGCTTGCCACATCCCAAGGTCTGAGGGTTGAAAGGCTTGCCACATCCCGAGGTCGTAGGGTTGAGAGACGCGGCACATCTCGAGGTCTGAGGTTTGAAAGGCTTGCTACATCTCGAGGTCTGAGGGTTGAAAAGGCTTGCTACATCTCGAGGTCTGAGGGTTGTTGCTTCGCTACATCGAGCGAGGGGTCTGAGGGTTGTGAAAGGCGGCTTGCTACATCTCGAGGTCTGAGGGTTGAAAGGCTTGCTACATCTCGAGGTCTGAGGGTTGAAAGGCTTGCCTACATCTCGAGGTCTGAGGGTTGAAAGGCTTGCTACATCTCGACCCGGCTCTGAGGGTTGAAAAGGGTTGAAAGGCTTCCCACATCCCGAGGGGTCTGAGGGTGAAAGGCTTGCCACCTCCCGAGGTCTGAGGGTTGAAAGGCTTGCCCCTACATCTCGAGGTCTGAGGTTGAAAGGCTGCTACACTCGAGGTCTGAGGGTTGAAAGGCTGCACATCCCGAGGTCTCGAGGGTTGACAAGGCTTCCCACATCCCGAGTCTGAGGGTGAATTGGAAAGGCTGCCACATCCCGAGGTCTGAGGGTTATTGAAACGCTTACCACATCCCGAGGTCTGAGGGTTTGAAAGGCTTACCACATCCCGAGGTCTGAGGGTTGAAAAGGAAACTTGCCACATCCCGAGGTCTTGAGGGTTGAGGAGACTTGCCACATCCCGAGGTCTGAGGGTTGAAAGGCTTGCCACATCCCGAGGTCTGAGGGTTGAAAGGCTTGCCACATCCCGAGGTCTGAGGGTTGAAAGGCTTACCACATCCCGAGGTCTGAGGGTTGAAAGGCTTACCACATCCCGAGGTCTGAGGGTTGAGAGACTTGCCACATCCCGAGGTCTGAGGGTTGAGATTATCTCTTATGTCCCATATGGAAAGGTGACGCCTGAGATTACAAGGTTGCCACACATATCCAAAACCAGTGATTCAGAGAAGTGACTAAAACCAGAGGATGTAGAAAATTGATAAGAACCCGAGCTTAAGTAATAAATGTCTAAAACCCTTGTATTCAGAAATGTGACTGAAACCACTTCATCAGAACTAAGTTGGTGATACCACTTAAGTTACAGATGCCTTTGAAACCACTGACTTCAAAGAGTCGTCGGAAACTACTGAGTACTGACTTCATTCTTCAAGCCTCAGAGACCAGTGTCTTCAGAGGAAAGTTTCTAAAAAACCCTAGTGTATTAACGTAGCATGTGGTCATAAACCAACTATGACATCATAAGTGTATGAATCTGACTTACGAGAAAGGTGTAAAATAGTAGTGTCTTCTTAGAAGAGCCTAATACCACTGACTTCGCTGTGTCTAAAACCACTGACTTCCAGGAAGTGTCTAAAACCACTGACTTCCAAGAAGTGACTAAAATCACTGACTTCCAAGAAGTGTCCAAATCCACAGACTTCCAAGAAGTGTCTGGAACCACTGACTTCCAAGAAGTGTCCAAATCCACAGACTTCCAAGAAGTGTCTGGAACCACTGACTTCCAAAAAAGTATCGAAAACCATTGACTTCCAAGACGATTCTAAAATCACTGACTTCCAAGAAGTGTCTGAAACCACTGAATTCCAATAAGTGTCTGAAACCACTGACTTCCAAGAAGTCTAAAACTACTGACATCCAAAGAAGTCTAAAACCACCTGACTTCCAAGAAGTCTAAAACCACTGACTTCCAAGAAGTGTCTGAAACCACGACTTCCAACAAGTGTCTGAAACCACTGACTTCCAAGAAGTCTAAAACCACTGACTTCCAAGAAGTGTCTGAATCCACTGATTTCCAATAAGTGTCTGAAAACCATTGACTTCCAAGAAGTGTCGAAAACCACTGACTCCCCAAGAAGTGTCTGAAAACCACTGACTTCCAAGCAAAAGTGTCGAACCACGCTTCCAAGAAGTATCTAAAACCACTGACTTCACAGAAATATCCAAAACCAATGACTTCATAAGTGCAAGAAGCTGACTTTAGAGAAGTGCCTGAAATGAGTGATTTCGAAGAGAAGGGCTTAGTTTAATTAATTGACTAATAGGTTTCATTTTCAAACATTTGTTTATGTTTTTGGAAGTATTGGTATTTTACACGCAATATAATCTTTTTCTTATCCTCACTATTCTGAGGTGCACGCACTATGCCAGTTTCAAGAGATAAACTCATTCCGGCAGTGCAACTTTAAGTGCTATTTTATCATAGAAGGCCGTTAAATGTACACTAATATTTCTGTTGTGGAAGAATATTGATTCTGGTTATCAATAATTGTTAATAATTGCCTGTAGCAGTAAACGCTATCCTCAATATTTTAATGCTGTAATATTAAACGTACCTGACTGATGCAACCGATTCGTTAACTTCTAATGAAACAGATGAATAAATAAATCATATATAAATGAATATTTAAATATCTACAACGACCCAGTAAGAACGAAAGGGGATTTCTTGATCAACCAAAAGGAAACTAAACGCAAACATCTGCTTCTCACTTTGTAGAGCAGGTTGCAAACAGCATAGACTAACCCGCCTACAACTTTGCACGTAAACATGATAAATATCCTGCTAAGTTTCAGCTGCAAGTCCACGAGCATCAAGAGGTTGTTGCAGCTCTCGAACGGTTGCAATTGCTGCGTCCTTCCGTCTTGTTTGTCTCTGAATTAACTGTCCCTCTTTCTTCCCTCATTCTCGTCTGTTGTTCTTTCATTATCCAAATGTCGTTTCCATTTGAGCCTGTTGTTGTTCATTTGATCAGTCATTCGCGTTTCCCGCCCTTCCTTCGTTCTCTCTCTCTCTCTCTCTCTCTCTCTCTCTCTCTCTCTCTCCTCTATCTCTCTCTCTCTCTATCTCTCTCTCTCTCTCTCTAAGAAAACTGCTCTTCATCAAAAGATATGAATATTGTTATTTTTAATTCGTTATTCTCTCTCTCTCTCTCTCTCTCTCTCTCTCTCTCTCTCTCTCTCTCTCTCTATGTTCTTCATCAAAAGATGTAAATATTGTTATTTTTAATTCGTTAGTATTTGCAATTTCAGGAATAAAAGCTAAGAATATTAAAAAAAGAAGTATTGGTCATTTGAATGGTCGATTTCTGAAGAAAGTTTGACTTTTGTGCTAAATTAGGAAATGAAATTAAAAATAACTATCCCCTTCTAACTTATCAATTAACGGACTTTCAGAGATCTTCTTTGTTATATTTGATCTACTAATAAATCGTTCTTTATTCTCAATAGTAATTACATTCACACCACTTATTTCCTTACCAGATTCTTCTTAATTGTCTGATAAATATTCATTTTTCTCCCCTTCTCTTATTTCTGTCATTGTATTTTCCTTACATTTTCATCTATATTCATTTTTTCTCCCCTTCTCTTGTTTCAGTCATTCTATTTTCCTTACATTTCCATCAATATTCATTTTTTCCTCTTCTCTTGTTTCTGTCATTGAATCTTCCTGACATTTTCATATATATTTATTACACTTTCATCTACCTCTGATCCTCCATCCTCCTCTCTGCTGTTTCTTCGTTTTCTTCTTCAAAAGATTCTCTTTATGTTTTGGTATCGTTGCTCCGTCTTTACTGATGTTTTCTTGCGTATTTTTATTTTACAATATTTTCCTCTAGTAAAATCTTCCTTGGTACAAATCCTCTTGCAAATTGTCCCCCGTGCAATATCTTCCTCAAGAATACCCCCGGATGCAACCAACAGTGGCGTTTCGCCACCTGCCACCTTATGAACGAGACGTTGTTAAGCAGACTTCGAACTTTTGACGTCAATGGAGTCATTCTCCTGACCTACCTCACAGAACCAACGAGAGAGAGAGAGAGAGAGGAGAGAGAGAGAGAGAGAGAGAGAGAGAGAGAGAGAGACTATCATCCCTGTGTCACCGGATACCATTTAATTCCTTAGTTTTTCCTCTTTGTTGAACGCAGTTTCTTAAGATCCATAAAATACAAAGAGCGCCTTAGTGGCGTGGTTGGTATGGTCTTTGCCTGCCACTTAGGTGGCCGTGAGTCCGATTCTCTGGCATTCCATTGAGCTGTCAGAGATGTGTATTTCTGATGATAGAAGTTCACTCTCGATGTGGTTCGGAAGTCACATAAAGCCGTTGGTCTCGTTGCTGGATAAACCACGGGTCCAATGCCAACGTTTAAAATCACCATAAAAACACAAAACACAAAGGGTTCTTGAAGCAATTCGTCCTATCTTGTGTTAAAGTATTGTGTCAATTGGAAGGGTTACTTTCTGTAACGGCGCGATTATTATTATTATTATTATTATTATTATTATATTATTATTATTATTATTATTATTATTATTATTATTATTATTAAAGTTGAAAGTTTTCAAAAAAAGACAGTTATTTCATTTATATTGTTATCGCCATTACCGATACCAGAATACGAAATCTGCGTGTTTAGTTTGTTCATTTATCCGCTGTATAAGTCGACAGAATAGAACTAAATTGATGATTGGCAGGGGGTAGGGGGAGCGGGGCGATGTGGGCGAGCGACCATTAAAAAAAAAAAAATTGACTTCAATAATTAACATGTTCGGAGAATCTAACATCACTTCTTCAATTCATATCTCACTTCATTGTGGTCAACGAGTAAAATGTCTTGTTTTATCGACCAATGAAACGAAAGCCATGCAACAATAACTGTATATTGTACTTTATAATAGCTGACTACTGTTTTCCTCCTTTTTCCAGACGCAACCTATACTGGAAACTCTGCTGGATTCTCCTGGATACACAATCGTGGAAGACTACCAATTAGGCTGATGAAGGTAAGAATTCTGCTTTTGAGTGAGGTCTTTGTATGTGTAGTAAAAAAAAAAGAACTATTTAGTAGGTTGTTATTGCACAAATTACCCAAATCATTCAAAATGCATACGCAAGAGAATGTGGAATATGGGATTTGTAACTAGATATCTGATCTATTACGTCTAGTAATGATTGATTTATTTTTTTATGGAATTTTTTTATGGATATTTGATTACTAAACATTTCTCCGTTTTATTTTCACTTATTTGGGGTGGAGGAAAAGTAAGAGGATGAAACAAAATACGCGTGTATGATTTAAATTGCGAATTGAAATAACCTGGAATATGGCCCAGATGGTTTGAACAACACTACAGTAAGCCTTTGGTGATAACGGTGATATTGGCTCTTGCCAAATATACTAAAGTTAAAAAGGATGTCCATAATACTACCCAGGTCAACTATAGCGTGGAAAACGTAATCTTGAATTGCACATTAGAATAAAAAGAATTTGATTAAAATTGCAAATTTGAACGCTTCTTGTCATTAAACGGACGTACATGAGAATGTCGGCAGAAGTTGACAAGTGCCTGTTGCCGCTCAAGGAGCATCAAAGTCGATAGTTCCTCCTCTTATCTCGCGCTAAAGGAAGAAATAAATACAAAATAAAAGCCGGCCGCGAATCCTGGATACCTATTCGCGAGAGAGTCGTCATTCACGGGCGTGTGACTGCGGTGAAAAAGAGCGAGGCAATTTCCTAATGGTTTCTCGTGGGAATATTCCTCTCGCTCTCCCTACCTTTATGGTATCTAGGAATTATGTCTTTACCTGCGAGGTCGTTTGAGAGTTTACACTCGATCCAGAGTCTTAGAAATCTGGAGAAATATTATTTGATCCTCACTAGAGCAAATGGAATCCGGGAAGTGTGACTGTATCAGTTCTAAAAAAGAGCATTGGGGAAGATGTAGTGATGTCATAGTCTCAGATTCTCGCCCCATTTTCGAATTATATAGATAACGACCAAGAAAAAATTCGTGCACCCAGACTCACGTACATGAGTGAGTGTGAGTCTGTAAATATATATATATATATATATATATATATATAATATATATATATATATATATATATATATATATAATATATATATATATATATATGTGTGTGTGTGTGTGTGTTGTGGCGAGGGTATTCGTGTAACCAAATTTTATCAAAATTTCAAAATTTCATTAGATGATGTATCAAACTAAAATAATTCTAGTGCTAAGTGGAACTTACGTCAATAGATAGCGAGATACACTGATAGTTATTACGGTTATCGGCTGAACGATTTCTTTCAGTTAGGGCACCGATCGCCTCTGACCATTCTCTCTCTCTCTCTCTCTCTCTCTCTTTTCTCTCCACTTGGTACATAATTCATTTCTTAGGTTAACCGAAGGAAAAATGTTTTTCAAAAGGTTATGCCCAGCACGATTAGTAAATGTATTAAGAGAGATTCCTGTGGGTTACCTTTTATGTAAAAGAACAATACCATTGCCTTTAAAGAATAAAGATGAGGGCTTTTGCATGCATAAAACTAGTACTCAGAAAATATGAAGACATCATCTTAAAGGAAACCCTATATATATATATATATATATATATACTATATATATATATATATATATATATATATATATATATATATATATATATATATATATATGTATATATATATAGAGGATATATATATGTTGTATATAATATGTATATATAGTATATATATATATATATATATATATATATATATATATATATATATATATATATATATATATACATTTGTAAACTTAAAAATCCTTTTCCTTTGAACAGTTGTAAGAAAACAAAAATAAAAAATTCCCCGTTAAGTAAACAACTTTATTTTTTAAACAACAAAAACAAAAACCCTGTTTTCTTTAAACCATTGTCAGACAACAAACAAAAAGTCCGGGTAAAGGAAACAAAATAAGTGATCTTGACAAAGAGCCGCTCAAGGAAAATAAGGGCTCAATCAAACTTTCTGTTCCCGAAGAGAAGGAAATTAGGGAGTCTAGAATGACATAGGATATATTACCCTCATTATTTTAATTCGGTCGTAGTTTCCGTTCGATAAGCTTCGGATATCGAGCCTCATTAGTTTCCTCTTCATTATCCGAATTTTAAAAAAATGGTAAAATGATAACCGAAATTAAATTTGTTCCAGAGGTTTTTTTTTTTCTCTTTAGATTCTCAAAGTTAAAACCGGAGGTCCTTTCATGATACATCTTGAGCAAAAGAAGTTATTCAGTGACACGATGTTTATTTGTATTTGGTATTGCCGCTGGATAAAAAGAGAACCTTTGCAAGTGTACTGTATAGAGAGAGAGAGAGAGAGAGAGAGAGAGAGAGCATTCTTACAAGTTTGAAAAAAAAAATCTTAAAGTCTCCACGAAAAAAATCACGAATTCAGAGTGAGAGAGAGAGAGAGAGAGAGAGAGAGAGAGAGAGAGAGAGAGACATGAATGATTTTTAGTACCGAAGTTTAGAAAGCTCATCAGAGTTAAGTGACAGATTTTTCTCTCCCTTTCTTCACACCTCATTTAATCAATTGGTTCCAAATTCGGAACACGAAACTGGATGCACTCCACAATGCAAGGAAGGCAAATAGAGGGTGAAGCCCTTCTGTGCAGTCCAATTCTCTGGCATTCCATGAGGAGTCAGAGATGTGTATTTCTGGTGATAGAAGTTCACTCTTAACGTGGTTCGGAAGTACGTAAAGCCGTTGGTCCCTTTGCTGAATAACCACTGGTTCCATTCAACTTAAAAAATACTATACAAACAATGAACCGTCCACCTCGGCTGGGAAAAAGGTCGAACTGCTTGTGTGTTCTTTGATTAGGTTTGTTACTCTGTTTGCTTGTAAACCGGATTACTTTTAGGCAATGAGTGGATGTTGACGGACTTATTCTATGCCAGGGAACAACTTATTAGTTCTCGTTTTCTGTAAAAGAAAACTTTTGTCTGTCCGCCCTCATATCTTCAAAACCAATGAGGCTTAAAAGGCTGTGAATTGGTATGTTGATCACCCAGGTTTAGATAGAAAGCAATTCCTCGACAAACAGTGTTCAAAGATGAAAGCACTGTACATTGCACATTCAATAAACTTACCACGATGAAATGAATGTTGCTGTCGTTACATTTCAGTGCAGCATAAAAATTCTCGTCTCGAACGTAAGTTGCAAACACGAACTTCGTACACGAAAACAAACTCTTCGATGTGTCGCCTGCCGTCAGTCAAAGGCGAGAAAAGCAAGAAGGAAATATTGAAGTTCAGTGTCGTGCCTTTCTCATATCTCCGCTAGATGGCGGAAGGAACTAAAACCCTCCGTGGGTTGGCATTTCGTTATCTTCCTCATACTGTCTTTGAACCGTCTACTTTTGGAAGGTGACATCAACTGAAGGAGGAATCATGATGAGTGGTGCGGCACTCGGCTAAACCTAAGCTCAGGTCTGTGGATCGCTCAAGGGTTATCACCCATCTGTACGTGGATACCAGCGCCTGCTGTAGTCAAGCAAAAGGGCGTAGGGCTCGCAGCCTCATCTGATAGTAGCAAGCTGAGAAAACGAAAGGCAGTTCCCTGTTGGGGTCAGCTTCTCCAAATGGAAAAGGGCGTATTATAATAACAATAATAATAATAATACTGTTAAAAAGAATTTCAGAAACTAGCGAGTTGATTTTATATATTGTTTGTTTCTATTTTCCTTACAATTCGCTTCTCAGGCTCAGCGATGTTTCTGAGTAACTGGCCAATATTCATATTGGGAATTTTCATGCTGAAGGTAATCTTTTATTTTATTAGAACAGGATCTCAGGTCCAGGTCAAGCAGGGGTCGTCGTCAGTGCCGGTACTATTCCGTAGGCGTACGGAATAATACCGGCACTGACGACGACCCCAGCTTGACCTGGACCTGATATCCTGTGCTAATAAAATAAAAGATTACCTTCAGCATTTATTATTTTTTGAAAATTCCTAATATGATTATTGGCCAGTTACTCAGAAACATCGCTGAACCTGAGAAGATAGAAAAAACAATATATAAAAATCAACTCGCTTATATCTGCCATTATTTTTAACAGTATTTGCCTAAAAGAGGGTCTTCTACCAAAATAATAAAATAATAATAATAATAATAATAATAATAATCATAATAATAATAATAATAATCTAATAATAATAATAATAATAATAATAACAACAACAACAACAACAACGCCATAAACATCAGCGCTAACCATTCCCATCATTGGCTACCCAGTCTGCAAACTGCAGCTTCTGCTGTTCATCTGCATAATCTTCTCCATTCAGAGTCTGGGCCAATTGTATCAGTCACAATTTCATTAATTACCTTCTCTTCATCTGCAACATTTCACGGATGAAAGGGACAGATTCAAAGCGAAAATAAACCTGGATTTTTATAGATGATATTTCAGGCAATTTCTCATAAAGTCTTTTAATCGAGTATCATACTGGGGAAAAAATATTTTCTGTATCACGGATGAATTTCATAATTATCTTCTGATGCTGAATGAGATATCTGATTTAAAAAGGGCCGTTTCTTAGGGATAGTGTTTTAGTGCCTCATAATTATATTGGAGTTTTCTTGAAAGTTTTTAAGCTCAATCGCGTATTTTATAGTTTCGCTATTAATATAATACTTAAGCATATAGAGATATATGTACTTGAAACGTAGGCAGATAGTTGCACGATTACAAATAGTCATAGTCTATCTTTATTATGTCAGCTATCAACAACCACTTAAGGCAACGGTTCTATATTGAAATTGGAGTTTTTAATACAGACGGAAATATATTCGTAATCTGATTTGCGATATCATAGAAATCCTGTCCCTTAACTATACACAACGACGTTGCATGTCAAAACTTTGACCATTCATTTCTGTAAATCGTGGTTAAAGTCACGAAGTCTTCACTGTTCTATTTTTGGGATAAGGCTGCTGGCCCCATACCCAAACCAAGCACACCCAGAGGGTCAGGGGAGCTTATGCTTCAACTAGGTCCTGCATTCATGGGTGGTCACCTGTTAAACGAATAGAATATCGAAAAGATTATTTAAACAAGGGCCAATCGTTGGTTGGCTGGTATAATATACCCGGTCTTATGCCAGCACCTTTCCCTACCTCAAGTGGTCTCTAGGTTTGGCAAAGTGTCAAAGGAATGACGCGCCTAGTGTAGACCTCAGGACTCGGTATTTCAGAGGTTATCGTTTCTGTTAACTGATAACCAATTGATAACCAGACTCCTTAGTAACTGAGCTCCGCGGCCCCATCGACGAGACTGGGTATGAGGCCAGCAACCTCATCCCAGAATTGATGGTATCTACAGCCATCGAAATCTCATTTAATTTTCATCAGGTTTTATTGTCGTTTAAGTGAAAGTTCGAATCATTTTGAATTTAATGTTCGTGATTGACTGATTGAGGTTGCTGACGACGCCACTTTGTACATATTATGACTGTGTTATCACTAATGATTCCTTTCTTTATTTCCGACTTTATTAACAGGTTCCTTGTTAATGTGCTCATTAAAGGTGTTGATGACGTTTTGGTAAAACCTTTGTTCCACAATATCGTTAATCGCAGTTCTTGATAATATTTTGAAGGAAGACGATGTAAGTTAGTTTGCTATCGGGATTTACCACGACACTGGCTGTATGGAGCTGCTGTTGAAGGGCTTTTTCTGTGTGTTTCTAGTTTCCAATGAGAAAATTGTAAAACTTACAGAAGGTTCATTAAAATCAGCGACCCCGATTATGGATTCAGCTGAGAACACTGGCTGGGTGAATGGAGCATTACTGCTGATGGCGTGCATGCACTTATGCTGTCTAATATACCATTTCCCGCAGCCACCCTCTTTTCAAATACCAAAGTTCTCACTGACCCCCTTTCTTCACAGACTTGGGTCCAGGCCACTTTCTTCCGAATCATTGATTTTCGTGCAGATCACACTTCACTTGGTCTAAGAAGCAGTGCAAAGAAGCTTCTAACTTTTCTCTTGACTCTTCGTGCCTCTCACAGAATTTCTCTTGG